>NW_009717694.1:0-13915 GCF_000703405.1 Apaloderma vittatum
CACCTGGATGCGTTCCTGTGTGACCAACTCTAGTTGATCTTGCTCTGCCAGGGGGCTGGACTAGATGATCTGCAAAGGTCCCTCCCAACTCCTGACATTCTGTGATTCTGTGATATGGCAATCACAGGAAAATCTGCAATCACTGAATATTACATATTTTTATTTCCATGTATCATCTTTCTCATAATCTTTGACTGCTAAACCCAGGAAATTCTAGTCCAGTATACAGTCAACTATATAATGGCAGCTAAAAATATGAACTACCTTTTAAACTTTCTATTAAACATGAACTGTTGGCCAGATACTGCATCAGTCTTTCCTTTTTAGGCGTATAGTAAGCTAAATCCTATAAATCCTCATACACATATTGGTCTTATGGATAAAACATCAAGAGTCATTTCAGTGAGAATTCTCCTGCTTAAAATCAAATGGGGATTGATGTTTCAGGATCAAAAATCTATTCTTCAAGTGTTTTTTCTGGTTTCATTCAGATGATTTGAAAGGTAAGGTACTACTCAGGCTAGGAATGCAGAATCTATTCCACCATTCATGCTATGCAGACAGCTTAAAACTCAGGAGATACTTGGAATGTATAAGCTGAAGTTTAACATCCGCAAAATGAATAAACATACTTTGTTTGACATTAAACTTGAAAAATGTTTTAAACAATATATTGAAATTCTAGGCACAGTAACCCCCTTACCACATCAAAATTAAATCTGGGTTTGGGACACTACTGAGAACGAGCAAGAAGTATTTGCTAAAACTGACTGCACTGAAGTGTGAAAAATCAATTAAAACTTCTAGCCACCCCTGGATATAAATGTTTTCCATAAAATAAAATGTTGCTGAAATACTCATGTTATGATTACACACCTAAGAAAGAATCCACTTTATTAAAAAAAAAAAATGCTGGGAGATAAATTTAAATTGGATAGACACAAAAGATTTTAATTACAGCTCTAAATGGAGTTAATTTGGTCTTTAAATATTAAACCTACAATTATTATTTTTAGCACACATTTTTTCTTTACATCCATACATACCATTCCTTACATAGCCAGTGTACTTGGACCTGACCGGGCAACCATTGATAAACAAATACTCCATTTAATCTGTGGAGCCAAAAGCCTGAGGCTGGCACTGCGCAACCGAAGCCTCTGTAAAGCTGAACATCACTAGGTCTGCTGCACTGCTCTGCAGGTCTGTGTGCAAAGCCTCAGTACTGCCTTCACTGGTCTTGCCCTCCAGTCTCCCCCATGTTTTCACCTCCTCACAGCGGCGCCTCAGCTCTGCCACTTCATTGCCTAATCTCATTCTGCTGCATTTGGAACCTCTAAAACAGAGGCTTAGTGATTCCACAGTGTTGGAAAGTGTCTTGTGGCTCGGGGCAGTGGTCTCAGGCATGTAGTAACAGGGGGCAAGGGGCTCACTGGCTATTCCAGCAATGGAACACAGAGGACTTCACTAAGGGTGTCAGTCAAGATGAAGAGACCTTGGCTGCAACTCCTGCTTTTAACACCAGGTAATTGCCACTTTGTAATTCCCAACGCTCTAAGAGACTTTTAACTTAAGCAGGGGGAAACTTACTAAAGCAAGCAAATTAACAAACAAACTAAATTAACTTTCCTTTACTACGGTAACGTCTACATTTCTCGTAGTAGTATTTTTGTACTGACGGACCTTCTGAGAGACCAAGCATTCATTTCTCAAAGCAGGTAAGAACAGAGAAGTTAACACCTCATGGATCAGACCTGCAGCTTCAGACAGTTTAGTGTTTTGTCACTGACCATATGTATAGACTAAAGTTGGGGTAACATTTACTGTACTTACAGAAGTACTAAAAGTATATTTAATTCATCTAGTTTAAGAAACAAACGCTGTGAGAATGTGTCAAGATGGATTTATACCCACATGTCAGAAACTGGGACTGCTAGTTTACAGTGAATAACATATTGCAGAGGACTTTTTTTTGCATCTTTTTTTATTTATTTTGGTTTGGTTTATGTTGGTTCGTTTTGGTTTTAAGCTATATGGATTTAGAAGAGTGCTAGGATTTTTACTGATGCTGCCATTACACTTCCAGTTATGGTAGAAATCACAGGCAATAATGGTCCAAAGAAAACATTTGAAAGGAAAGGAGAAACTCATCAATAGAGCAGTACTTGAATGACACTCACGGTAAAAATGTCTTTAAGATCTAAATGATTAAAAAATAATCTAAAACAGATTAATACACTTTCAAATATTGTTTTACTCACCTTTAGTATAACATTTATGGACAATACAATATAGTTAATAGACTGAGTCAAGGCCAGAAAACTGGACACGATGTCCATTGGGAAAATTATTTATTTTGTATGGATAACTTTTTTTTAAAAAAATCATTAATTAAATGAATTAAGTGAAGAAAATAAACAGCACATTTGTGAACATGCAAGTATGTGGCTTAGTAGGGTTCAGTTCTGTAAATTACTGATCTACACTAATTAGTTTGTCATTTGGCAACCCAAACTCAGAACGGTTTAACCTGACATCCCTGTGCAATTAAATATATATTTTCTATAAGCAGCATGCATATGTGACTTTCAGGATTATTTCAAGAAAACAACAGAAAGGAGAAAGTTAGCTGATGAATAAAAGCCTGCAGCTGAGGCTATCCTGTCACTCCTAGAAAACTCATCCCAATTTAACTCCGACATTTCTATATAAGTGATTCTCATAGTTTAAATTGATTGATGTTTTCTTGAAACCCACATCCCAACAAATCAGCTACTACTGTATACAAGGAGTACATGCCAGGCTGTGCTGTAGACAACTGTCCCCACTCATCTGCTCTCAAGCCCTGCCTGCTAACTTTGCTGCCACAGAGAAACATTTTCACCAATGTAGATATGAAGGAATGGAACAGAAAGACGAAAGCAACAGAACTTCTGCTGGGGCTTCATTCTCCACCCCCTCTCACAATATCTTCCTGCTTCTCCCTTCCTTAACTCCAGCATGGCTCTGCTTGAAAACAGGTCATCTAAGTTATACACCAGACCCTAAATACAAGATCTGAGAGCCAGGGTAAAAACCAGGCCATGAAGAAGGTAAGTATGCAGGAAACAGCTGTGAGGTGTTGATGTTCTCCTTTGCCAGAAGCAGCACAGGCCGGTGCAGTCACGGGGAGAGCTTTTCATGGGTCATTTTCTTTTCCAGCACTCACCTTTCAGGAGCAGCAGCAGTCAAAGCAGTTGTGTGACAGGTTTATATGAGACAAAGCCTGACTCTAACAGCATCTGACAAGTTCTAACAGAGTCCTACAGGAAAACAATTAAGGAACTTCCTGCCTTTAAAGCTGAGGAAAACAGAAAAATATCACAACAGCACTCTTACCGTAGGTACTTAGACATAGAAATGCTGATTGACTTTATACAATTCATGCTGTAGGATTTAATCTTCTTGCTGTGGCAAGAGGTGACCCAGTGGGTCTATTTGGAGAGGCTGCCATGCAAGTCTAGGAGAAGTAATGGCTTCTGGTGCTAACATGGTGCCTTCCCTATCTTAAACAAACACATGCCAATGCTGCTTATTTTGAATTAGTAACCACACCCTACACATTACAAACCATCAGATCTCAGCTGCTAACCAACTGTTCCATGTTGCTAGCTATCCTTTAAATTAGTTCATCTGATAGTTTCTTGGTGATTGCTAACACAGAGTCTTGCAAAGTCTCATTCGTGCAGAATAGGATTTATTCTCTGCTTCAGTTTCCAAGCTACCTGTCTTTCAAAATGAGATTCACAATGGATTTGATGGCATATAAAAGACCTACACCTTGCTCAGAGTTTTTCAAGGAAGCCCCCTCATCTCAGTGTTCACAAATGAGCAGGACTCGATTGTGACAAGCTTCAGACAGAAATGTGTCACACAAACCTGAATTTCTGCTTTGCATACTGTCTGCTTTTCTTCAGCCTTATCAGAGTACTCTCCTATTTCTAAAGGCACTTCTAATTAGATTCTATCAAACCATATATTAAGTAGAAGAATCCATGATGCCCCACTACTGGGTGTAGTTTCTAATTCAGATGGAGATTTGCCTAAGGAAAATATAAACTGTTATTTAGCTCGCTGCAAAAAGAAACACAGCATTGCAGTCCTTATTTCGTTCATGCTCTGCTGAGCATAGAAATCAAAGTGATACCAGCAGCACGGGAAAGCCACTTTGTGTGCCAAAGCTCATCTGTTTTTAATACACCATTTAATCTCATGATCACTTTCTCACTGTCTGTTCTGTTTTAGCAAAACAGTAACATGCCTATGCCTTCATCCCAACAAATTCTAACTATTAAATCCAACTAGATAGAGTTAGTTTTCACATTGTTCTTCCAAATTATTCAATTGCTAAGGGAGAAAAAATGCACACGTAAAACCTTTAACATATTGATACACTTTTAAAATATTTGCTTGCAGATAACGCGCCTAGTACTGAGAGCTGGGCAGATTTTTGGCTGTTTGTTTATCTGGTGTGCAGATGTGCTAAAGTTGGAAGAAGGTTATATTTACAAACAGTAAATTAACCAAAGTATACCTTTTCCAAAACATGCCTTCAACCTCACAAAATCGTGTATGCATTTGACTGAAATGCATTTGGGGAAAAACAAATGCTCAGACACAGCCAGATTCAGAGAGGAGAAGTGACCCCTCCCTCCACTTGGCACCTCAGGGATTAGAGCCATTCACCATCCCTGTGAAAGGCGATTTTTATTTTTGCTGTCTGCTTGATAGCATTTCAATCAAAACCCCCTAAGAGCATATTCCGAAGAGCACCTGGTTGTTAATATTTTACTTTACAAGATTAAGAGCTCGCATGGCAGGGACTGGTTACAGAGCAGGAAATCACGCACTTTGTTTCTGAAAATCTTATTTTATTAAAAACCTGATTTTATATGAAAAAAACCAATTTCAACAAGAAGTATCATTAACTCTATGGAGTACTAGATTCATATCTCCAAAGAACAGAGAAATTAAATTTCCTTTTCTGTGTTATTGATGAACTTCGTAACTATCAGTTACCCAACTTAATGGGTATTTTATCCAGGAATTTGATCAAAATGGTTGAAATTAGTGTGCCTTACTGTAAACTAAAATATAGGATTTTCCCAAAGTTTTTCAAGAGCGAGAAACATTTCCACATAGCAAAACTACAACGAATAAGTTAACTAAGGTATGCGTATCAAATTAAGATAAGTATTTGTGGGTTTCTTCAAAACTAAAGCGCATTATTATCATATATCAGTGTTTATTTTATGCTCCTTTGATTTTACATTAAGCTACTTGTTTCCCCTCTTTTATTATCAAATATGTCAACTTGTGATCTAGGTAAAAAATAAAGGGTCAAACTGCTAAGGATCTCTGCTACAAAATGTGGTCAAGATATAAGAAAATCTATCAGTGAAGTGTATTTTAAGTAAATCTAGTGTAATTTATGTCTTTTGGGGGTCAGTAAAAAAAAAAAGCTGTTATTCTTTACTAGCAGAAGTTTCTCAACAACGAATGCTGCAAGATACAATTCTGTTGTACAAAATCTGCCTTGTGGTATAACTTTCTATAATTTTGTTCATGCTTATGCATTACAGTGCAAGAAGGTTATATGTGAACTAGCCAACACAAAATTATTGTGAGCTGAGATTGTTCCATCCTTGACCTATCTAAGCCTTTTTGTTCTTACTGGACATTTTTTTAATATATGAAAAGGAACTCTGTTGCCCTAAGGTGGGACTGCACAGATAACAAAAAATCTACTCCAGATTCACAAAACAAAAAAAACACAGAAAAAAAAAAAGAAAAAATAGTGAGGTTAATTAGAAATAAATGCCCATTTGTGGTATCACCCTGCTCACAACTGCTGTGCCTTTCCACCCATCCATTAATGCGCTGAGTTGCTCTTGATTCCCACTTATTAAGTCACCTCCTCTCAATACAACAGAACCAAAGACAATAATGTCACCAGTACAATTAGAATGACATTACCTACTTATTAATATAGAAAGTTGAAAGCACTGAATTTAGGTTTTGATGTGTGTCTAGTACCAACACGTGTCAGAATATGAAAGGGTATATTTGTAGCCATAGGCACTCTGGTAAAATCCACAGTACAGACAGCAGATGGGAAAAGCTAGCACTGCAACTGGAAGAAGGCATTTCTTTCCTTTGGGGCTTTTTGTTTGTTTGTTTGCTTGTTTGTTTATGAGTGAATTGAGGTTAGAGTGCAGTGTGGTACAGCATGACAGAACAGAAAGTCTACAGACACAGATAAGGAAACAGAAGTTATTGTGAAACGGAAGTGCTGAAGAATAAAACAAATATCGAGGTATACCGGAGAAATAAATGTAAACAGTGAAAGTTGTGGTACTTTATGAAATCTTAAAAGAACAATAGGAGATTTTACTTATGTAAAAAAAAAAGGAAGATGCCAGGGAATTAATTACTGCACAAACAGGCATGAGAAATATAAATTTTTTGAACAATAGTGCATTCTTCTTACTTCTTTTTTTTTTTTTTTTTTTAATGTTCCACAAGAACTTCACTAGTCTTCTGAATGGTTTCCACTTTCTCTCTACTTATCCATATTTGATATACCAAAAGAAGGCTTTTGCAGGTCGGGTAGAAATAGTGTCTGGATTTTAACTCAGACCATCGGGCTTTTTGCATCTTAGCTGTGATCCAAAAGCCTTACTTCCAATCAAAGATGTACAAACCTATGGTATCATCCCAGCCATAAGTGTGTCTGTGCCTTGACCTTTCAATTTCCTTGAGTACAAGCTAACAAGGCAGCCATACCTACTGGGTATGATTATTAAAACAAAGGCAAGGAAAGCTTCACTGCACTTTGGCATTTTCAGAAGAAAATCCAGCTAATGGAAAGTACTTGATAATGGTTGCTTTTGTCTTTGCCCTTGCATGCTCAGCTGTACCTAATTTTTTGTTTGCAGTTAGACAAAAGCCAAGACAAATTACATGTTTGTCTATGTCTACTCAAAGGAAAGGAATGGAGATTTCAGAAGCAGCTACAGAAAATGGAATTATTTTCCTCACTCTTTACAAATATTTAATTGTAAGTATTTGAGCTGCAGAAATAGCAAGCCTTGCTGAAACTGCCATTTCCCAAGAAACCTGAAAAGACCTTTTTAGAATAAGAAATTTAATTTGTCATGCAAATACTTTCAAGACTAGTTAAGAGGGAGAATTTTCAGGTTTTATTTTACAAGATAAGATTCATTTTAAGTGTTGCAACTTTGGTTTTAGTTTTTTTCTGATGGAAGAATGCAGAAAGTGGACAAATCCACAAAAATATTTCCTTTATTTGGAAAGCATTTGTTTAATAACAATTCTGAGGTACTCCTGGTCCTTAGAAATGGCATACTCCAGAAATGCATATAACTGTAAATTAAATACATCCTATAATTTTACAAAAGAATTTTTACCACTACTTCAGCTGCATATTGTATTTATCTCTGACATTTCACTGTACAACCATGTTGTTTCCTGCAGCATGTCTTATGTGGTCTGTAATACATTAAGTCCAAAAGACACAGAATTTACTGTACAAAATGGAGAAGTGGGAGGGAATAAATGTCTTCCAAAAAAGGTTAGTCATTCAAAAATGGTTAAATGTATTTTGTACTGCATAATTTTCACTGTTTTGAAAAGCTCAGGAAGTTTTGGCAGTGGAGTGGGTGGCAGCTGGCTGTAAATACTGCATCCAGTTCTGGTGCCCCCATCATAAGAGGAACGTGGATCTGTTGGAGCAGGAGGGTCACAAGGATGATCCAGGGGCTGGAGCAGCTCTGCTACGAGGACAGGCTGCGGGAGCTGGGATTGTTCGGTCTTGAAAAGAGAAGACCCTGGGGGGACCTAATAGCTGCCTTCCAATACCTGAAGGAAACCTACAGGAAGGCTGGGGAGGGACATTTTACAAGAGTGTCCACTGATAGGACAAGGGGAAATGGGTTTAAGTTGAAGGAGAATAGATTTAGATTCGATCTTAGGAAGAAATTCTTCAGTATGAGGATGGCAAGACTTTGGAATAAATTGCCCAGAGATGTTGTGTCTGGCCCCTCCCTGGAGGTGTTCAAGGCCAAGTTGGATGGAGCCTTGAGTAGCCTGGTCTAGTTGAGAGGCTTCCCTGCCCATGACAGGGAGGTTGGACTAGATGATCTCTAAGGTCCTTTCCAGCGTAGGCCATTCTATGATTCTGTGATTCTATGAACCCTGCTCCCTGTACACAGTTAAGTTTTGTAATGGAGCTGTGACGTAGCATCGTCTTTGGTAGTTACACACATTCATAGTATTGGCCACTACTGGAGTTCTCTTATTCTGGCTGTATGCCATGTTAAGGGGTGAAAAATATTACCATTTGTGAAGTAAAGGTCCTCATTCCTTTGCAATGCAAAATCAGGCAGCTGCAGGCCAGAACTGCAATTTACCCATAGAGCTTTTTGTAGAATACCTGATCAGGAATGCAGCTACAGCATTAAGACAGAAGGAATGGCAACTATCTGCTTTTGAGCACTGGAGACATCAAATTATGATATGCAGATATGGATATGCAGAAGAAACCCCTGGACTGCTACTATCATAGGGTATATGTAGTTAATGAGGCTTTATTTTATTAATGCAGGTACACAGAGATTGGGAAAGGGCTGAAAAAAATCATTTTATTTTAAAAGATGACTACTAAACTAATTATCTCATTTGGCAGCAACTGGACAAATCAATCGATCATTTTACTGATTTTACAATTATTTAATGATTTACCCTTCTAGGTACCCCCATACAATGCTACAGCAGCAGAACAATACCAGTTCTGTAAAAAGTGAGTATTTGATTATGTGTAGCCAAAGAGATAATGTCAATCCATTTAACACAACCTAGTACAAGAAAATGAGAGTTGAATTTTCTTCTGGAAAAATGTCTCAAGATAAGCAGATGAGATCTTGGTCTAGAGAATGTCATGAATATCTGAAAGTGCATATGTAATTGCATATGCATATGTGTCTGAGATGAGTCAAGGCATCCTTGTGTTTCTGTAGACATCTCCACAGCATATGTCTATGTCTGTATATAGGCAAGACTGTTTAGCATTAGAATTTCTTTGATTTTTCTGTCTCTCTTTTACTAAGTGATCTCAGTAAGTTATGTCACGTGGTTTATGACATGTAACATGAAAGTACATAATACAATTCCTTGGTTTTTTTAAAAGAAAGGAATTATTTCTGATGTGGGACTGAGGCTTCTCTGCAAGAGTGCAATAGAAAAGTATCCTTTGGTGACAGACCAGAAGAGCAGAAGAGCAAATGGCTCTTTAACCTTTGTTCTAATGTGCTTGCATGTTCTGTAATGAATAAAAGTCATCTTTGAACACAGTCTGAAATTATCAAGTCACTTTTTCAAATTGATTGGAAACGAAAATGGATTCTTTAAATCTTAGTTTTGTAACACAAGCTGAAATTGTCACGGCAAGAGTGGGCAAATTTTATGCTCTTATATATATCTTGTTAGGTACTCATCTATGTACTTCTAGGTGAAAAATCTAAATTATTAGAAGAGGCTTATTTGTCCTAAAGGATACTTGGTTTTCTGTGACACATAAGCTTCAAAATTTCATGATTACTTGCTGTGCACTCTTCATAAAGGCTGACACTAGGTTAAGCTGTCATAAAAGTCCCTGCTATTAGGCAAAAAAGATGTTCAGGCTCAGAGGAGCCTGAGTTACTGCGTCCTAGAAGCTGCCTGTATCCCTGATCTGTTATTCTGCCCACTGCTAAAATGAAGGATCGAAGTTTTCCATCATCCTCTTGGTCAATAATAGCTAAATCTGTCCAAAATTTTGAATTAAGAAAAGTTTCATCTGGGAAGATGTCATTTTGTTTACACCCCACTGTTTGTATTTTGACAAAATCTGCTTAAGATCTTTGTGATTGACATATCCTATTCCTAGAATTACTGTTAACCATGAGCATTCCAGTTAAAGTGAATCCTCGTTGGAACTAAAGCCATTTTCCAAACTTCTCTATGCACAACAAGCTAGGTTTTGTCATTTTCTTCATTATAATAACTTCAGCTAAAAAAAATTACAGGATAGCTAAATATTTTACCTCTATGTAAAGTAGACAAACAATAAGGAAATAAAGTAACAGACCACAGGAGTAACAATCAGGGGTTATTTGGTGAATCTTGTGTTTGTATTCTAAAATGTATCAAATTCTTCCTTAGAGTGGTAGGCAAGTGCTTTTATTTGATTGGCTGAGAGCCTAGAGCTTGCTGGAGAAATGTACAATACTGTGCTGGTTAGCTAAATCAGTTGAGCGTGGCGCTAACAACGCTAAGGTCGCGGGTTCGATTCCCGTTCAGTCCTCATATGTTGCCTGATCTAGTCGAGAGGGGGCATCCCTGGTGGCAGGGAGGCTGGATTAAATGATCTCTAAGGTCCCTTCCAGTCTAGGCCATTCTATGAAATGAAATGATTTCTATGAAATTATCAGTAACCAATGACCTGGGACCTCTCTCTGTACCTACCTTTCCTCATTATGTGTGGCCATACCGAACCATGCTGTTCTTGGCATGAAAGCAACATACTAACCTTCTCTGCCTGTAAAAGATGTTTGTACATGTGACGGAAAACAATCCATTTGAAACGGAGAGGAAAACTGTAAAATTTCTCCACACCTATAATATTATTTTGCAAGAGGAGTTTCTGCGATTTTGATTGTTTTCAACTACCTTTAGCTTTTAGTTAGGAACACTTTGAAGGTTTGGACCACTGTTTTTCATAACATAAACCTAAAAATCTTCCTGTAATCACCCTCTAGTGATTATATACTGGCTTGATTTTCACAGACAGCATAACAAAAGAGATTCCTGAAGATACGGAGGAGGCAAGAATAGATTTTGGGCATGCTAGTAGCATCACACATAAATTAACCTTCAAGCAATTGTTCCAGTAATTATTTCTCTTGTTTATTATATTATAATGCATGTTTTAAAATAAATTCTGACAAAATCAATAAAATTATTTCTAATTAATTTCATGTAGGATATGTGTATTGGAATCTCCTTTTATTAACTCATACAGCCTAAGTGCATCAAATGTAATATCTGATGGTTAGAGAAAAAGGTTTGTCAGTGGATTTCTTCTAATTATAAAGACCAGCATGTTTTCCTCAGTATAGACGTGTGTAGACACTGGATTACATTCTCTCAAATATCTTCCAGAAACTGTAGCATAAACATATCTCTCTCATCTGGATTAAAGCTAGGGAAGTCAACAGCTTCAGCAACTGTCAGGGTACAGTCCCTCTGATACTTGCTAACTATCATTTCATAAATCTCTCTAAGGGCAAGAGTAGACCTGTGCTTCTAAAACTTGTATTCTCCTCCATTTTTTTAATGAAGTCCTGATAAACAACTGGCTGGAGCTCCCGCATTGGTGTTCTTCATGGATCCCCCTGTGTCTGAGAGAGTTTACTACACAAATGAGAAAGGCAAAACACAGTATGAATATTCATGTCCTGGCCATGTGTTTTTGAGTTGGCAGGGCTCTTTTACCTGGACAGCTGCCAGATATGATCATTTAGAATATGAAACTACTTTAGAAGAAAGGTATGAAATAAATCAATAATCCACTGGAAAGCAAAAAGCTTTAAGTTGGGGATTTTTTACAAAATTATACATTTATTTATGACTCAAGTCTGCTAGAATATCTGCTAGAAACTTAAAAGAAAAGTAGGTATTACCCAAAGCTGAATAAAATGCTGCACGCTAAAATTACAGAACTAACAATAGGTCAAGATACACAGAACCAGAACTAGTGCCTTTATTTCCTCTCTCTGAAACACTGAGTAGGTATTAGCAATGTGTCTAAGACACCTCAGTATTAATATGTTGCTGCTTTTTTTCCTTCTTTCCTTCCCTTTCTAGGATGGTTTTTTTTGTAGATATTGAGAAAACAAGGCTCTCTGCAGACTGGCAGTGACTAACCCCAGCTGTTTACTGTATTTTTCCTAAGCTGGGCACCTCACATTACCAGTTGCTGTGACACATGTAATGTCATTAGACAGGGAATAAACAACTTCAAAACCATCTACAGAGCCTAACATCTAATTAGTCAAACAAGCAGGCTGGGAAATCAGAAGCACCAGAGCCAACTCTATCTTCCAATGAGCTATGAGAAAAACTTAGGCGAACTGCATGAATCTATGCTCCAGGGCAGTACTGAAATGACTTCAGGTACAAATATTCATGATCAGATGAGACTTAAAAAATAGCAATTTTGTAATTCTTGAGAAACAAAGATGGGGTTTTATATCCTATGGCCGTGCACTAGAAGAAAGAAAAAGAGAAAAATAACTTCTTCAGTGCTAAGTGAAATTCTAACACCTGGTAAGGGTAGGAGAACAATGCCCTGGCATTTTGGGAAGGGAGTCTAAGATTTTCTTCTTGGCAAATTAATATAAGCTCATTATAAAATCACAGAACCACAGAACTGACTAGATTGGAAAAAATCTTTAAGGTCATCGAGTCCAGTCATTAACCTAATACTGACAATTCCTTGACTAAATCATATCCCTAAGTGCTATGTCCACACGACTCGTAAATACCTCACGGGATAGGGACTCCACCACTGGCCTGAGCAACCTGTTCCAACTCCTGATAACCATTTCAGTAAACAAATTCTTCCTAAAATCCAATCTAAACTTCCCTTGGCCCACCTTGAGGCCATTTCCACTTGTCCTATCTCTTGTTCTTTGATTGAACAGAACGATCCCTAAGTCTCCACAACCTCATTTCAGGTAGTTGTAGAGAGCAATAAGGTCTCTCTTCAGCCCCCTTTTCTCCAGACTAAACAACCTCAGTTCTCTCAGCCAATAATCATAAGACTTATGCTCTAGATCCCTCACCAGCTTTGTTGTCCTTGTTTGGACGTACTCTAGAGCCCCAGCGTCTTTCTTGTGGTGAGGGGTCCAGAACTCAACACGGGATTCCAGGTATGGCCTCATCAGTGCCAAGTACAGGGGTAAAATCACTTGCCTGGTCCTACTGGCCATATTACTCCTGATACAAGCCAGGATGCTGTTTTCCTTCTTGGCCACCTGGGCACACTGCTGGCTCATATTCAGCCGGCTATCAATCAATACCCCCCGTTTCCAGCAGAAATCCTATTCTATCTATGTTGGAGCTGGGAAAGAAATGTAACTTACACATTGGCAGGGAGACCTTCAGTCAGATTGATGACAGTAAGAGACAGTCCTTACCCTGAAGGACTCTAAAACTTGCATGCACAACCTGTGAGTTTATAAAACGCTGTCATCCACTACAGAAATTAGGGTAACAGCAAAGAGAGATCGAGGTTCTTCTCTGAGGTGTACAAGAAAACAAAAAGAGGCAACAGGCTCTGGGAAGGCAAGTTCTGATTGGACAGAAAGGAGAAAAAAAAATAAATCCAGGTGCACGTGTGTAAACACCAGGCTATATTATCCAGAGAGGCTGCTGGAGATTTTCAAAAACTGAACTAAAAGTCTTGAGCAAACTGATCAACTTTGAAGTTAGCTCTGATTTGAGGTAACTGGGCTCTATGAACCCTAGTAGTCTCTGACAACCTGAATTGCCTTGTAATTCTGTGAGGGAGGTCAAGGACAGCAGAAAGGGCTTCTTCAAATACATTGCTGACAAAACTAGTACTAGAGGCCATGTAGGCCCTCTGGTGAATGAGGTGAGTGCCCTGGAGACTGAGGACAGAAAGAAGGCAGAGTTATTGAATGCCTTCTTTGCCTCTGTCTACACCACTGCAAACTGTCCTCAGGTGCCTCAGTCCTCTGAGGTCCCAGAGGAAGGCAAGACTAAAGAGGAGTTTGCCCTGGTTGAGGAGGAC
>NW_009717695.1:0-15259 GCF_000703405.1 Apaloderma vittatum
GGTGTTCTGGGCAGCTCGGGGCTTGGCCCGGGGCTGGGCACAGTGGCCAAGCTGGGGCCGGTGACAACTGGCACTTTCCTCCACAGGGAATTCCAGCTGTTCATTAAACCCATATTCAGGGCCAAAGCCCAAACCTAGGAAGCTGCCTGAGAAGTTTTTATATTTTGTCTGTGTTTACAACAAAGCGCTTTCCATTTTTGTGCTACAGTTTGAAGTTTTCAAATAAAATATTCAGCAAGAACCAGTCTGACCCAATGTTACAAGCTCCTTTTCACCCTGTTAATTCCGATTGCTTGTTATACCCAGCAGCAAACCTCCCTCAGGGCTATTCCTGACGGATGTACAGATGCTTCTGCTTCCCCCAGGTCCTGCCCTGGCCAGGTGCTGGCTGCTGACCTGCAGGCAGGGATGAGGCTTCAGCAGGTTTTCTTGGACACTCGCTGCTTCTGTCCCCACAGGAGATGTTGCCATGCTCTGGTCTGCAGCATCAGAGAGAGGATTTTTCCAAATCTAAATGTCAAGTTCAACGTGGCAGAGGAAATCAGTGCCCGCCAAGAACTGGGGTAGCAGCAAGCTTGAGTGGTGGCTCCATTGCCTGGAGCCGTGGGCCCTTCGGGGCCGCAGGAGGGCTGTGGGGCCAGGGACACGAGCCTGGGGACTCGCCGGAGTGCGTCACAAGCAGCAGGGCGACAGCCTGAAGATCTAGGCCAAAACCCATTTTGCCAGCTCTTGCGTTCTGCCAAATACTGTCGTGATCTGAGTGTCTGTGAGGAGCTGACACATGACAACGTTCTCCAGCATGAAGGCACAAGCACCAGACTTCCCAGCTTTTTGCAGGGGGAACGCTGTTCTCAGCCCAGCCGCACAGGCCAACCCCAGACTGATCCAGGACATCCCTTACCCACCCCAAGGCTATGACACCTGTGGCCCGAGCGTGATGCCATACGTGACGATGTATAAGTAAATGCTCTACGATGCCTCCGTGAGACCAGCGCACACGCTGCTCATCCCTAGCTTTTGTCCCAAGGAAAGGCAGACCTCGTCTCCCCATGCTGCAGCACCCCACCAGATCTAAACAGACGTGGGTCCGGAGCACGCCTGCCCGCAGAGCCAGCACCGCAGCTCGAACAGCGCCCTCGGGCGAACAGCAACGAACGGCCCAGCCACACAGCAGCACAAAGGTGAAGGGTGAGGGGCACTCGCTTCCCAGAGCTGTGCCATGCCCTGCAGCGCTGGCACAGACCCACGGTACAGGATTGCCAAAACCCTGGCCGGCGTGAGGCAGAGCTGCCCTGTGCAGCTGCACTGGTCCTGAACCCCCAGGCAGGAGCCCAGGGACTTCGTTGGGGAGAGCAGGGGCAGCCTGACCCCTTGGGCAGGAGGGGTGAGGATGGAGCGTGCTAGTGACAACGCACCAAGCACCTCTGCCCTCGGGGCTGGCACACCCCAAGACCTCCAAGCTTCCTACTGGGAACGAGCATTTCTCTAACCAGACATTGAGGATCACCCGTGCCCAAAAAGCAGCCATGCCCAGCAGGAGCAGAGGGAAGGGGCACACAGGGAAGGCAGCTAAACCTGGCTCTCACCCTGGTCACCAGTTAGGGTTTGCAGCAGTGAGCTGGGACTGAGGCAACAAATGCAAATATGAGGAAGCAGGAGTTGCTCCATTTCCCACTCTCCTGGGTGAGGGGATCCGTTTCCTTTATTTTTGCAGAGAAACAGCCCAGTGCTCCAAAACAACAAAGCATCTCCAACCACAGCTTCCCTTCTAGCTAAATAATCTGAGAAGTAGAAAGCAGCGCAGAGCCCTCGCCCGCACTGGAAACCGCTTTCGGGTGGGTGCAAATCTGCTGCCCCTGTACGGCCCCTGCAACCACAGCAGGGGCAGCTGCCTCTGCCCCAGGGAAATGCTCTTGGCCCTGCAGGTGATGTGCAGAGGAAACCAGCTCAGAGGACGGGGCCTTTGTGAAGTCCCGGTACAGATGCAGCTCCCTGCAGCAGGACACAGCTCACAGGGCCACAGGGGATCAGCAAACCATGCTGGAGTGCAGCCTCCTGCCCCAACACAGAAGCCCCACCGCTCCCCTGGCCACTGCTGTTTTTTCAAAGCACAGCATGGAGTGACTGCGAGTTTCTCTTCTCACTTACTCACCCCACCAAACTCTGGGTTGTTGCTTGTCTGCTGCTCAGCTTTTTCTTACCTGCATCCCACCAAGAAAAGAGCAGCAGTCATCTCTGGCGTAACCAGGGTTTTCCTTCTTTAAGGCATCTGAGCCCACCTTCTCCATCTGAGTTACAGCAATTTGTCCCTCATCTTCATTAGCTCTTCACTAACAGTTCTTGCAACTTTCTCTCAAGAATTACATCCTGCTGTTCCCCCAGCCAACCATAACGCCCCTCTTTCCTGCCCACTTATAAAAACAAGAATCCCTTGTAGTCCCTCATCTTCTTTCCTGTGTGGTGCAAGGAGCCAAGCCCCGCACAGCTTGTGCAAGCCCCCACAGACTCTGCAGGTGATGCTGTCACAGCCCCACGTCACAGCACAGAGCCCCAGGCCCATGGAGGCTCCCACAATTTTTTGCAAGCTGCCAGTAACCCCCGCCCCCTCCAGCCCTGCCACTCCGGAGAGTCCCACTGCTTGCCGTCAGCCACTTCTGCGGCATCAGGAGAGCCCCAGGTGCTAAGGTGGCCGAGGAACTGTGCTTGGGCCTTGCACCAAGGGAAATGCAGATACACAAGAACAGCAAAAGGAAACCTACTCTCTGAAAAATGGAAGGGAAAAAAAAAAAAATCACGAGTCACCAAGAACCAAGATGCTTTTCACACTAGATTTGGCCCTGTAAGGCACATGATCTCCCAGTGCTACAGCAGCAAAAATATCTCACAACAAAGAGTTTACTGATTCCCTAATTACAGATCACAGGGGCTGAACTGCAGCAGGAAGCAGAGACAGACATTAGAGCGGGCGTTACAGGAATAGCCCATCTGAAGAGCACTACATCAACTTCAAGAGATCCAGTTTTGTAGCATTTCATTGAAAATAAATTACATGCCCAGCAAACACGTGACGGCTCCTCATTCTGGCAGAACCAAGATCGTGATTTCAGTAGGGCTGTCTAGTTAATTCACTTGAGGGCGAACACAAAGCTAACAGTGTCTCACTGGATATTTAACACGATCTGCTTTTAAACATTTCAAGCAATTGTACAACACGGAACTAATAATTCTCAGATATCGTATGTTATTCTCTAGCTACATCTCGGTATGAGCAGAACCAGTTTGATAAGCTGTGGAAAATGCACGCCCCACTCTGCCTCTAACCCACGTGCACACCCCATTCACGGTCCCTTGAACCAGTCTTTGCATGCATCCCATGCCCAGAAGAGAGAGCTCCCACACCCAGTGAATGGGTAGGAATCATCTAAGGCAGAGGAGGTGAGGTGCTAGGGCCTGAGACACGTGTGCTGATCGCAGCCTGATTCCACGCATCCAGCCCATATCCCAATTTCTCTCCACGTTCCCATGCTTGTTCTTCTCCAATCCCTCCCCTTCTCTAACCCTCATCTCCTCTGAAAATAACCCTCCTCTAATTACTTTTTCCCTTGTGCCCAGTCTTGCTAGATCTGCAGCCAAATTTGCTGTTTCTGATACCTCTTCCCTGGGTCACCTCTACCTTGCCAAGTTCCACTTCCCAGGTGGTCCCTGTGCTCCTGCCTGACCATCCGTGAAGCTCCGTGCTTCCCTGGGTCTCTCTGTAGCAGCTGCATCCAGCCATCCCTCTTCTCACGTCTACCACCTCCTCCTGGTCTGGTCAGTGACCCAAAGTGCAGGCCAGTGCCTGATCATCTGCCCGTGTACCCTAAGGTCCTTATGAAATAAATAATTAGTTTGTAAAATTACTTAGGAATTCCATTGTTATTTAGCCTGTTCAGTCCTTAAAGAGCATCTCTGAAACACAGAAACAGTAGTGAATGTATTACCTTTACATTAATTCATGAGTACCTGAGAATATTTTTGCTTAAAGAAAAAGCTTAGTCTTCAATTATTTCTGAGCTAAAAAAAAAAGCAAAAATTAACGATTTATTGCAGTCACAATTCCTACCAACACCATATTGAAAACTGATTTTTACAAGGTACACTGCAAAAATCAAGCCCCTTGGAAGAGTTTTCCACAGGCAGGGATGAATTTTGGAAGTGGCAGGAGAAACCGCAAAGGAGAAAGCTCTCCACCAACACAACCACGGCATCAAACAAACCTTAGAGAAGGCTGCAGGCACCGCTCAGAGAGCTGCGTAAGATTTTCCATAGATGTTCCCTCGGTAAAACATCACCTGATTATAGCAAATGTCAAGACTGTCAAGTGATACACGGGCTGTCTTGTACTCAGGCATGGTGCAAGAAGTGTACACATCTGGCTCCGCCTGCTCCCTCCTGAAAGGTGTTTGGTGCTTCTCCCAGCTGGATCGCGCCACCCAAGGGCTCGTCCCACACACAAAGGTCAGCTCACACCGGAGCAACTGCAGCTCCAAGTGCAGGCTGTGTATGGTTCACTTCTTTGGCTAATTATACAAATCAGCCAAAAGTTTCAAAGAAAGGGAGGAAAAAGCTCCAGTGCGGCTGTCAGAAGTACCGCGACTGTTCAGAATGACATCAAGTCTTTGGAGTCACACACAGAGCAGCAGTAAAAACAAATCTGAAAAAGCTGAAATCCATGCAAAGAAAAAGCCCCAGATGCTGATTACAGAGAAGCAATCAACACCCAAAACAGCAATCCTCAGAACCTTTCTGAGGAAGGTGCTGGCGTGAGCCTTTCTCAAGAATACCAGAAGCTGAAAGTCAGAATAAAACTCCCTCAGTGAGTAAGGGTTTATGAAAAAGCCATCTGTGAAGCCCAGAAAAGCAGCAAATCATCAGAGCTACAAAATGGAGGGGCTGGATGAACAAGAAAATTAATTGAAAAGAAGCCACCTCCTTCCCCTAACAAACCCATGAGGAAAAACAAAAACAAGCCAACAGTTCTTGAAAATAGCCCTGGTGAAGACAAGAAAAGCAGCATCCCATCCCTTTTGAGGAAAGCTGGCCGACGAGGAGCAAGGCCAGCACACGCCACAAGCAAGCTCACATCGGGCTCAAAAGATCATCTAAGACATACAAGAAGAGAACAAAGTTTCACCTGACTAATGCGAATAAATATAAAAAGAAATTTAAACTACACACACCCCACCAGCAAAACTAAACATAAAGATCATTTTATGAAGAATGCAGAGCACAACCAATGTCTCTCGATGTGAAGTTTTGCCCTGGGTGACATCACCCAGTAGCCTTACAGAAGGACCGGAAGGTTCTTCCAAGTGCCTCGTGAAAGGGCAGCAGACTGTGACATCACACTCAGCCACCACTGGGGTGTCCGCCCGCTGCACCAGCACCCTGGGACAGCCGTCATGGCCCATGGGCACACCACCTGCCCCCATGCATGACGCCACCAGCACCACCTCATGCAGCTGCCCCCAGCTCTCCCACCATGGACGACGCTGCAGCACTCAGAAACAAAGGCTACAGCCTGAGCGACACGCTGGGAGAAGGCTCTTACGGCAAAGTGAAGCGTGCTTACTGCAGCCGGCTGAAATGCAGCGTGGCCATCAAGATAATCAACAAGAGGAAAGCTCCTACGGAATTCCTCGAAAGATTTCTCCCCAGGGAAATAGAGGCTTCAAAACGTTTGGAACACCCCTCGATCATCAAAACTTATGAGATTTTTACGACAGCAGCCAAGAAAGTGTACATTGTGATGGAGCTGGGGGAAAAGGGAGACCTCCTGAATTACATCAACATGACAGGACCTATGAAAGAGGAGATGGCTCGCGTCAAGTTTCAGCAGTTGGCTTCTGCCATCAAGTACTGCCACGACTTGGACGTCGTTCACAGGGACCTGAAATGTGAGAACATCCTTCTCGATGTAGACCTCAACATCAAGTTGTCAGACTTTGGCTTTTGCAAATTCTTGTCTCGAGATGAACATGGAAGAATTATTCTCAGTGAAACCTTCTGTGGGTCTGTTGCATACGCAGCCCCTGAAGTGCTACAGGGCATTCCTTGCGACCCCAGGATTTCCGACATATGGAGCCTGGGTGTCATCCTGTATACCATGGTCTGTGCTTTAATGCCATTTGATGATTCCCATGTCAAGACAATGATCCACCTTCAGAAACAACAGCGGATTCCCTTTCCCGACACAATATGCTTGACGTTAGAGTGCAAGAACCTCATTTACCACTTGCTCCAGCCCAGTGTTTCTCAGAGGCCGTGCATAGATGAAGTTTTGAAAGACTCATGGTTGCAGACTCCAAAATCCAAAATGCCTTCTGCTGTGCCAGCTGCAGAAGACGATGAGTGTTCCCAAAATCTGCACGAAGGAAAGCCTGAGCATGAGCAGGAAGCCAAGCCCCACTCCGCAGAAAAGGAAGGACAGGAGAAGGAAATGGGATCCTCTTAAGGAGCAAGTTGGCCTAACCCGTGCACTACTGGTTCTCAGCTCCAGCTTCCCTGCACACTTTCAGCAATAGTCCTCGTCTTCTCCTTTACCAAAGCAGAGCAACACAAGACAGAGCACATCTGCTCTGGCAAATGAACAGCTTAATGCTATCATTCTCAAAAGATCTGAGTCTGGTACAGCTTGTGGGGCTGGGAAAT
Source organism: Apaloderma vittatum (assembly GCF_000703405.1). Taxonomy (NCBI): domain Eukaryota; kingdom Metazoa; phylum Chordata; class Aves; order Trogoniformes; family Trogonidae; genus Apaloderma; species Apaloderma vittatum. Next base: position 6,691 of record NW_009717695.1, read on the forward strand.
TACTGTCAAAACACACTGGAAAGTTTCTTTCAGTGCTACTGACATTTAACAGCTTTCATGTTCAGGCTCCTCGAATTCCCGACTACAGCGGCTGCCGAATTCACAAGTGCATCAACCACGTTTTGGATTGGGTTAAGTAAGAGGGCAGGTTATTAGGAAGTGTGAACTGATATCTGAAACTGTATGCATAGTGTTACAATAGGGGGCTGGTTAGCTCAGTCGGTTAGAGCGTGGTGCTGACGACATCAAGGTCAGGGGTTCGAACCCCGTTCGGTCCCCACGTGTTGCCTGATCTGGTTGAGAGGCGTCCCTGCCCATGACAGGGAGGCTGGATATAATGATCTCTAAGGTCCCTTCCAGCCTAGGCCATTCTATGATTTTATGATAATAACGTACCAACTCTCTTGACAAGCCCACTGTATGTTCAAGACCATCAGTTTAAACCCCACTTAAAGATAAGCCCTCTAAGTAAAAAAAAAAAAAAAAGGAAGGAAGTTGGACAAGCCTAAAAGAAAGTCCAGTTCAATATTTTAGGAAGGCTTATCACATTTTATAAATATCTGTACAGAAACAAATTTAAACGAATGGCCATCTTAAAAAGAGAACTATAACTTCACAAAATTATCGCCATTTTCCAAGAGTCCAGAATCTTCTCCGTCTCTGCAGGTGCATCCTTTTGCTACAGCAGCCCTGTGCAACACACCCAGGCAGGTCAAAGGGAAGTTATACCACAGCAGGAGTGACTCTGCTTCCAAAAAACACACTGCAGGCTATTTTAGCCAGATGGTCTAGAGTAGCGCTGGTCCCAGATCTTCCACTCTGGCAGCTCTATCTGGACACCCCTTAAAACCGATGGCTCATATCATCCAGGCTGCAGAAAGCTGAGCTGGTTCTTGACCACCTTGCTGGTGACTGGAATATTCAGAAGAAATCAGATGCCTTCCTTCTTTTAGGAAGCTGCAGTAAATTGTCCGTGATGGATGTAGTATCCTGAGATACCGGCGTCTGAGATACTGTCCTAGACTGCGGGGTGCTTGTGGGTGTATGAGGCCCATTTGCTGGCGTCTTGTAACCAGGAGTTCCCGTGTGGGCTGGCGAAGGAGTATAGCTGGCTCGCAGGGCTTTGTCAGTATATTTACTCGCAGTCCTGTTCACCAGTCTTTGCAAAGCTGGTGACATTGATGGGCTTAGTCCTTTCGGAGTGAGGCTGGAATAGAATAAACAGTTTTAAAAGATTTTACAGTAAAAATCTGCCATTTAGGAGGAAGAGTTTCAATACTTCCACAGGCGAGCTCAGTGTCCGCTCCCCACACAGACCAGACCCACTGGCTGCAGAAGCAATTCTGCCTGCAGGTAAATGCAGCCTCTCTCTCTAGAGAGACAAGTCACCAGGAAACCTACCACATCCCTCTCAAACCTGAGTGGCACTGCCTGCCCTTTCCTTTGAGCTTGTTCCATCCCTCCAGTGACCCAGCCAAGCAAGTCTTACCACGGCTCCTCTTTGCAAGGAGGCAAGACACTGATCCAGATGTGTTGCGGGGTGGTGGCAGGCCAGAACAGTAATGCCGACAAGAGGGAGTATCAGGGGCAGCCACCAACCACCTTCCCTCAGGAAGTAAGGTTTTTTCAATTTCTAGAAACTTTTCATTTGACTGTACCTCTTCCTGCTTCCAGTACTCTTATCATTCCTCCCTTTATATATATGTTGACTTAAATCTCAACAGGAAACACACATCCCCAGGTCTGCTGTCAGAACAGAAGTCTCACCTGGCCAAGTTTTCTGTCACTTTTCGAAGTGCCTCCTGCTTCTTTGCTCGGTTTTTAGCTGCCACTTCATTGGCCATCTTGAGTCCTAACCTCTCACGGCGCCCAGGCTCCAGGATCTATAAAGGCATCACACAAGGCACTTGTATGAGCGATGCATAAACAAGTCAAAGCACCTCCACAGCTGAATTCCAGCCTACAGTGATCTAAACTAGGGAGAAGTGGGGTCAGTCCACACCTCTCTGCCACTAAATAAAAGCCAGAGAGGACACAGAGACCTTCAATCTGCCTTAGCAAGTAACAGAATTGGTAGAACCAGTTCAGTCAAGGAAGCAGCCATTACCTCTGGCATTTCCTCCTGCTGTCTCTCCTAGACAAACAACGTCACCTGTGTCTTGCTTAGCCTGGCCTGCATCCAGCCAGCTCTCAGGCAAACAGAGACATTGCTAAACAGCAGGAGAACCAGTCAAGGGCTTCGGAGTCTGACAAAATAGCAAATTACACCCTTCTTAAGAGTCTAAGGCCGCTCACATTCAATGGCACCAGCAGGAGACAGGTGGCATGCAGGGTCAAGTGGTATTAGCAAAGCCAGAGATCCTTTTCTACTCTCAAGTGACAGACCTGCCTCAGGCTGTGACAGCTATAAGATCAAGACAGAGGGAAATTCTACAATTTCTGCCCATTCACACACTAAAATCAGAGAAATCAGGTGTCTGTCCAGCTTTCTCTGAAAGTCCCTCTGTCTGGATCCATCATCAAATATTAAGGCTCGCTCTCCTGCCAACAGTGCGTGTTTCACCTCAGATATCTCCACCAAGCAGCTTTCATGTGCAGCAATGTCCACCTCCACCCTCCAGGCAGAACCTAGATTATTAGTCTAAGGGACTGGGAACACAGCCCAGAATTGTGTCACAGTCCCACAGTGTTAATCTACTCGTTACTCACTTGCCTTTCCCTTCTTAGTCCTTCTCTCCAAAAAAGAATGACATTACCTTGAAGGCTGGTCCAGGTGTTCTGTCCACATATGGAGTTTCTGAGCCTTCTAGACGCAAAGGAGTGCTTTCTATTTCACCCCATGTCATAAAAGGAGACTCATTCACACCTAAAAACAAATTTTAAGTCACGTTCATGCAAGACATTTGACACTTATGGTGATGTTTGTCCACCACAAAAAACCAAAGAAGCAAGTTATGAAACGCAGCAAATTCATCAATACACGAAGGAGCCCTTCCTCTGAGAGGAAATCACAGCCAACGATGAATAGTAACAACTGGTTCCCATTAAAAGGGCAAGACCTTAAACTCAAAGGATTGCTGTGGCTGTCACCCTCTAGGTTACAACATCCAAGCACTGTCCTTTCCATGTGTTTATTTTTCCATCTGGTGAACTTTTGCCGAGTGACACTTTCACTTCTTCCTCTACAGCACTACTTGTCCCCTCTTTTGTTATACTCCTTCAACACAAGGAACTATTTAAAAGCAGGAAACAGCCAGAGGACTTAAGATACCTACAATAGCCAAATACACCCTTGATCCATCTTGAGGCAGGCCTGTACCAAGCAGTGACTGCACCCTGTCTAACAGCTACAACTGCAGAATAGATTCCAAGAGCCTGATTAAGTCCCTGGCAGGAACATCCTGTTGTCTAGGCTTTGGAAAAGGCATCCACAGGAGAGAAAAGAAGTGTGCTCCACATGCCACCTACAGGCTTTCCAAAGGAAAAGCCTCAGTATGTTCCTTTTAGTATAACACGGAAACATTAATTGCTGGTAAAAAACAGCTAAAAATTCAGATATCACATTTCTAACTGAACGTATCCTGTAGCTAATATATCTGAACAAAATTAATCTGTAACACACAACGTAGTCAGACAAATGAAGAAGTTAGACCTGGAGGAAAACAGGAGATTAGATTGCGAAGGACGCGAGACATGCCACATGCCTACGTGCCAGGCTGAACCATCACTCAGCAAACTACCGGGCACTGACACAAACACTTCTTGTTTTGAAAAATAAGCACCTGAACTCGTTGGAAGGTTAATCACAGAATCACAGAACAGTAGAGGTTAGAAGGGACCTCTGAAGATCAACTTGTCCAACTGCCCTGCCAGGGGGAGCAGGATCAGCCTGAGTAGATCACAAAGGAACACGTCCAAATGGGTGTTGAATGTGTCCGTAGATGGAGACTCCACAACCTCTCTGGGCAGTCTGTTGCAGTGCTGTTACCCTTGCCATAAAGAAGTATTTCCTTGTTTTCAGGTTGAGTGTTTGTGAAACGTCTGAATTCTTCTTTAAGCTCTAGAGAAGCATCACCCAGGGGTAAAACAAGCAGCCACAGAACCCTGGTTGCTTAGGAAGGCTCGCCACCTTCTCGCACAGCAGCTCGCTCAGAGCCTCTCGGGTACAGCATGACTTCTCTTGCTAGTGTATTGGGCTAGGATTTAAGCTCTACCTTGAGCTGGCACACATGGTACACAAGACAGTCACCAGCTCATGAGACATCCACCGTGAGAAGGCTTAGCTTGTCTAAACTGACAACACCCCAGCGTTGAACAAACAGAGCACGAAAACAAGTGCGGTAGCAGTCCTATCAGATCAGAACAAGTAAGAAAACCATCTTACCAGGGGCAGGAGAGGGAGTAGCCACAAAGCCATATCCATTCACCTTTGGGGACTCTTGGGGTATGAGTTCTTTCCCATCTGGTCCCACTTTTCCCTGTTTGTACTGAAATAAAAAAAGACATGGAGTGCGATGTGAGTCAGTTGTATCTAGTATAAACACAGTTCTCCTGGTGGATAAACAACACCAGAGTGCAGAATCCAGCAAGGTTTTAGTCAGCAAAAGTAGAATTATCCAACCTGAGCATTGAGGGCTGCAGCCTGTTGGAGCTGTGATTTGCTCACGGCTTGGCTAAAAGGGTCCTTCACAAAACGGGTGTTTCGATGGATAACTTCCCTGGGCTTCTTAAACGTGTCCTCTTCATCAGGTACACCTGGAGAAGCAAAATGCCATTTAAGAAAGGGCTTGGGCAACACTAGGCAACATACTCTAAATCACGACCAATGTGACGCCACACATTCCTACACAACACAGGATCCATCAGCAATTGCAGCATCTCTACCAATTTAAAACCAAATTTACGCTATATATATGTGCGTGTGTGTGTGTGTGTATATATGTATATGTTTTGTAACACCTGAAACCTACCCATTAAGATCAGATTTTTTAACTTTTTTTTAAGAAAACAGTCAACAAGACTTTCTTTCCTCTACTTCACTGTTTGCATCAATTATCATTTTACATCTACAGCCAAAAAGAAAATTTACAAAATTATGTAGTTTTCTGTAGCAACCAAGAGACTATCAAGCCCCAGGAGCATTCTTTCAGCAGAGGCAAAGAATGAATAAAGATGACAAGAAAGTGCTCAGAAATAGGACAGACCAAACTGGAAAGTGCTTTGACTCCTAAAAACAGGTGCTTCTATAACACTAGTAACGAGCTTCTTAATTACAAATAGAACATGATTAAACTTTGCAGTCAGAGGCAAAGAAACAAGGTTCAAGGAAAGAAAAGGTAAAAAAAAATACTTTTTAAAAACAATCTGAGCTTCAAAGGAAAAAAAGTGCAGTATTACCAGTAAGAGCTGCTCAGTCTTCCATACAGATGCCACAAGCACCACTCGGAGTCAGCCCACCTAGAACCAATGCCTCTCCCAAAAAACCTGCACAGCTCACCTGTTGGATAATACATGAGGGTGTTTCGAGCCGTGTACTCCCAGGTCTCCAGTCCGGCTTTCACATTCTCCAGAGCTTGCTGCTCTGCTGAAGGAAGTGCCAGATTCTCACTTCGTCGCTGAAAGGGATATGGAAGAAATAAGAAATGAAAAGAAAGGAAACAGAATGCAGTCAGCCTCTGAAAAGTTACTCCAGTTTAAAATTAAACTGGACAACTACTGCCAGAAGCTATATATCGAAGACATCAACTGCTGTTGTCTTTAATAGGTTATCATCCATACACATTTAAACAGCAACATTGTCACTGAACTCTTTAAACGATGCTGATGCTGTCTGACACACAAACAGGCTCACTGTGCAAGGAAACATAAGGTCTGAACAGAGTGCTGGCAGACAAATAGGACACAACATCAGCACAAGACTGTCTCCAGCAACTTCACCTCGACCTGAAACAACTGGTGTGCTTTGGCAATGTTCTCCTGGTGTCTGCCTTTTAATTCTGGATGAAAACATTGCAGCAAAGTTGTTGCATAAAGAGCCACAGAGGGCACTTTTTTTGGTAACAGGCTCTGAGGGCTTACGTTAGCTGTGATAAAAGCATAACGCAACAAGAGTAAATGCTCACACATCAGCGCCAAACTTCATTAAGTGGCACCGCAGCTCACATCCATCACTGACACATCTGGCAACAGTGCCAGCTGCTCTCTGCTGACAGAGAAAGATTGACACAGCAGCCCCAAAGCAGCTCCTGAACCTCCCACGAAGTTAGCTGAGGAAAACAGCACAGCCAGTCGTACTGCATACAGTACTTTGCTTCAGCAGCTGCATAGACTATTACTGATAACAGAAAATGATAACTGAAAAAAGAAAGACAATATAACTGCAAATAACAAAGGGCTGACAGACAACAGGAACAGTTCTCATCTGTTCTCCTTGGTATTGCTTCTTACAAAAGAGACTGCCAAGAACAGCAGCACGCACACCTAGTGCAGTGCTTCGCTGTCTCAAAGCTTTAGGAAGAGACAGATCCTCAACAACTATGCCAAAACGGTTCTTGCTGAAGAACCCATCTACAGGTGAGGAAAAAGCAGGACTGGAAAAGGAAGCAATGAGTTGTCACAGGACCCAGGAAACTCAGGCTTAGCTCAGATCTAGATGTGATCACCCCACGTTCAAAATCAAGGCCTTTCTATTTTTATTCAATAATATGAGTAATTTGACAGTCCAACGCAATAGCTCCATGCTTGGAGACAAGGAATTCCCACCCATATCTATAGCAGGATTTGAAAACAGAAGGCAAGACAATATCCTGTTTCATCAAACAGGAAATAAACACAGTAAAATAGTATTTCCCCACTGTGCCACTTTGGAAGAGGAGAGATAGAGCTGAGCCATTCATTTCCCTACCTGGGCGTACTCCTCTTCTGCACTGTAGAGCCAAGCATGCTTGACTTTCTCCTTCTCTTTGGCCACTTCCATGATCTGCTCAAACGAAGCGTTATCTTCACTCGTGTGTTTTGCTAAGAAGCTGTCCAGGCTGGGAAGTGCCTCTTTATCATCTTTTTCTGCTTCTCCTAACAAGACAAGGGAAGACGGCTGAGAAAGGTTAACTCCTCCCTTTCTATGAGCACTATACATAACGCTTAATTCCTTCTGACAGCAAGACCCCGACAGAACCCCTAACAATTAATACCAAGCTTGGTGAAAAAAACCACAAACATCCACGCAGAGTGGTACAATAACAAACTCTCTTTTGCAAGACACAACCAACTTTCACATAAAACTTTCTATGGCATTTATAGCTATTTGTATTAAAGGGAAAACATGCAAGTGGTCAGCTGCTAGCAGCCATTTTTAACAGACTATACGAATTGCTCTGCCTCTACAATCTTTGCTTACTTAAAGAATTAATCTCATGCGACACAGAAGAAAAATTACTGCCTTTAAAGAGATCAAGCGAGTTAAGAATTTACACAGTCATAAAGAGACCCATAATTGAGATTTCACACACATGACGTAAAACCTTACATCCAGTTCAACTTCAGAGTGATCATTTTCACCTACCAGAAGGTTAAAGAAAACTACTTAAGCACCTGCTAAATACTCAAAACCCTTAGAGGAGACAGCACTCACAAAAGTATTTTCCTGATGCTGAAGAATTCAGCTTGAGACACATCACTCTCCTACCTTCCTCTGCAGCTTTGATACCACCTTTGGATTTATTCTTCAACGGAATGCCACCTGGATGCACTTCTGGGGTTTCAAATGTGGCTGGGGTAACATCTGTGATAGTGAAAAAAACCCAAAAGGTTACTAGAGCACAGAACAGGACACGTTCTGTGACACATTCCACCACAGTAAGGGTCATGTGCCACACAAGTCACAGAAGAAATATCAAGAGAACAATTTCATTAAGAAGTTGTGAAAAGATGCAACAAGAACCCCTAGAACTGTAATATGGATTCAAAAGACAGCTTAGAGTTTCTGATAGTTACATTAGAGCATGTAACATTCCCTAGATAATATCCTGCTCCCTAGGGAGTAGGAACTTGGCAAAAGATGCCCGTAAGGAATTCAATAACTGTTTTTTCCAAAACCATTCCCTCAAGAAGCAACTATTAGATACCATCAAAGACAAATTCAGTAACAGCCACCAGATAGTGGCTGCTGCCCTGTCTGGTATACTAATTCCTATGCAATGTCAATCTTGAATCTTTAAGATGAGCACTGCCTGTACAAAAGTCAGATAAACCAGAGCACTAGTATTAGATATAATACTTCTATCTAATGCTCCTTATGCTCCAGTGAGCCAGCTCTTACAGGGTGCAGGTGTGTCCCTCGATGATCTGCCCAAGGAGGAGCCAAACTTGATAGCAATTTGTCGCATTTTCTCCAAGTCACCGTTTTCTTCGGCCTCCAGATACTCCTTCTGCGCGCGCAATTTCTCCACATCCGGGAAAAAGTCTCGCTGAATGATTTTCTCTAAACTCTGCAAAGAGGAGAGACAACTGAAGGGCGCGCTGGGACACCTCGGGGCGCCGGCTCAGCCGCACCTGGCGCAGGGCAAGGCCG
>NW_009717696.1:0-1821 GCF_000703405.1 Apaloderma vittatum
CCTCCTGGCGTTTTTACCTGATTTCTTCCTTCTCCAAGCCTTTGAGCTTGGAGGAGATGATCCTTGAAAGTCAGCCAGCTTTCCTGGACTCCCAGTCCCTCCAGGGCCTTGTCCCATGGTATCCTACCAAGGATGAGGAGGCCAAAGTCAGCTCTTCTGAAGTCGAGGGTTTCAAGCTTGCTGAGCACCCCCTTCTTCGCTGCCCTTAGGATCTCAAACTCCACCATCTCATGGTCACTGCAGCCAAGGCTGCCCATGAGCTTAATATTCTCTACCAGTCCCTCTCTGTTGGTGAAGACAGGGTCCAGCATGGCACCCTTTCTTGTTGGCTCCTCTATCACTTGGAGGAGGAAGTTATCATCGATGCATTCCAGGAATCTCCTGGATTGCCTATGCTCTTCTGTATTATTTCTCCAACAGATGTCAAGGTGGTTAAAGTCCCCCATGAGGACCAGAGCTTGTGAATGGGCTGCAACTCCTATGTGTCTATGAAGGACCTCGTCCATTTGATCTTCCTGGTCCGGTGGTCTGTAGCAGACCCCCACTGTAATGTCACCTTCCCTTCCCTTTACCTTGGCCCACAGGCACTCGGTCTTTTCAGCATCACTCGCAAGATGGAGCTCCACGCATTCTAATTGCTCATTGACATAGAGAGCAACACCCCCTCCTTGTCTGCCCTGCCTGTCCTGGCTCATAGTCCTCCTCCTCTCAAAGGAAGGCTCTTAGTCCTCCTCCTCTTCACCATGTTCTTTTGGTGAACCATAGCCAGTATTTCCTTTTTCTTGCTGACAAGTAAGGTTTGCCGTCGTGAGGCACCCTGTGCGTGTTTATCTCATGGTAGCCTTGCAGTCCGTTCTCAGAGCTAAGTCCCTCTCAAAGCATAGTAATTTGCGTACGGACCCATCTCGCAATGTAAATATTACATGGTTCTTTGCTGCTGCTTGTTAGAGGGCTTTCAGCTAGGAAATTTTCATCGGACCCCTGCAGACAATGTATTTCCCATTATCCTGTCTGTATGTGCACTGGGAGTTCCTGTTATCTGAGTTCTCTTGCGACTAAAAATTCTAAACTACTTGCAGTGTTAGTGGGCTTGACCATATGTTTACATTTCACTAAACTACCGGCTGCATTGGCGATGTCTGACTAAAGGTTTTTACTTCTTTGTATCAATTCCCCCCTTTTCTTTCCCCATTGCAAATTCTTTTCCAGAAATTCTGTTCCACCCCATCCTTTTCAAGGGCCCGAGCAAGATGCTTTCCTGCTTCCACCTGATAAATGATCTTATTCCTTTTCCAGTCACTATACCTTTCTGCCGAATTCTGACATTTGAAAAATATACAAACTTACTCCTAAAAATACCGGAATAATCAATCTTCTGAATAGTCATTTTACCCAATTAAAATAAGAAAGCCAAGAAGTCAGCATATGCCATAAATCTGTAAAAACCCCTTCAATATTGTCCTTAGCAGTTCAGGTACGAGGACTGCGGCCAGGGGACAAAAATGGGGCAAAACACGACACGATCGCAGCAACTTCATCATGATGTGCTGATGTGTGTTGCAAAGGAGCGAGGGTATAAGATTAGCCCACAGAAAGTGACTCTGTTATTTTATGGATCGGACGTAATTGGCCCTGGTATCCTGAAACAGGATCCTATGAAATTAAGGACTGGAAACATGTAGGCCAAGAGCTCACTAAAGCGCAACTTACTGGTCATGATAGTTCGTCTGATAATATAGGAACATGGAAAGTGTTGTTTGCAGCATTGCCTCACTGAAACTGCGTGCTGCTGCTGCTGCTGCTGGCTCTGAGAGCAGCGTG
>NW_009717697.1:0-19973 GCF_000703405.1 Apaloderma vittatum
TCCCCTCCCCTCCGCAAACTCAGAGTTGTGTTGTTGACAGTGATGTACCTCAGACAAAAACAGTGTCCTGCGGTGGGAGGCACAGATACAAGTTGTTAAGTTGTAGAAGCAGATACCTTTTCCCCAGAGGTAAGACATATTTATCTGCAGAGTAAAGCTGGTTCATGTGAGAATGAACCCGAATCCTCTTGGCAGCAAGAAGTAATCTTCTCCACACTCGCCTTCCCCATCTCCTGCCCTCCAGCTACTCTTTCTAGCTGAACCAGGTGGACTGTGTTTTCCATCCAAGAGGGCTGGGTTGCAATGTTTTCATCACTGCCTTATTCATCATGTTCAATAGAAGAGAAAGCCATCGCTGCATAGAGTTGGTTTGTCAGTGTGGGTTTATAAAGAAAACTGAGGTCCTTTGGGAGGAGATGCATCACAAAAATGTAAGCTCATAATTATTATCACCATGAAACACACAAAGAAAGAAAATTAATATTTTCCCCCACACAATAGAATCACTGTTTTTTGGTGGAGTGTTGCAGCACATCTCACAAAGAACACCACATTAATCAGTTTGTTAGACACTTGAAGGAGCAAGCTAGTATTGAAGGGGCTGAGAGGGAGGCTTTCTTTTGTCTCTTTTTTTGCTGGGAGAAGGGAAAGGTGGAGAGGCAAAAAGGGAGACAAGACAAAATATCTGTCCTCTAACCGTAGTAGGTCTCCATTTATTAAAAGGAAAACACTTGGAATTTGTGGTGAAAAGATGCCTGTGTCCATATTCATCCTGAAGTACAGAGGGGCTGACTGTGTTTCCCCAGGGCAATAAAAGATAGTAGGTTTCCTTTCAGCTGCCTTCATTGACTGACAAAGCACAGGAGAGGTGGGAGCATAGAGGAGAGGAGCAGTGGCTTCCCTGACAGGTATTTCTCCAGCCCTGCACACAGTGAGCAGGAGCTGGGGGAATTGAACTCTTTCTGCCAGATTCAGCAGGCTTTGTAGCAGGCCCCACAAAAACGCTTCAGAGAATCAGACCCTGATTGTCTTGGGGCTTATTAGGCAAATGCATATCTGAAAGTAAAAAAAAATTAAAAACTAAAAAAGAAAAATTAAAAAAAATCTTTTCCTCCCTACTGTTTCTCTTCCCACTCTCAAATTTCTGAACTTGAGATATTTTCCTTTTACCTTATATTGTAAGTTATGACTGACAACACCATGTAAGAGCATGAGTTAAATAAATTAAAAAGAAAAAAATCACCCTAACATCAAAACCTCATGATAAAATAGCATTCTAAAAATCATTTATTGCATGTAAATGCATTAGTAAACCAAGTAAATGGCAGATATTAAATGATGATAAATATACATGAACATATAAATGTATGTGACTGGTAGCTGTTGAGTCACAGCTGAAGAGATTACTCACCAAAAATGTGAAAAAGAGACCGGAAATTGCTCTGGTGATGTCTCACGTAAATAAAAGTCATGTAACTGAAAACTGTCCATGGTTGGTTTAAATGCATATTCCTTAATTTTTGCATTTGATATTTTCTATATAATCAGCACCCAGAATGGTTTTAAGTTGGGCAAGTTATTCTTCAGATAAAGGGCACATCAGTAATTCTTTTTACACTGAAATAAAATCTAAGTATTCCTTGTGAAGACAAAAGAAATAAGCTTGATGCCTTCGATTAGTGTTCTGACAAATAGAGAACTGGCTTTTAATTTCTTAATTGTTTTTGGCTAGTTTCTTTCTTGTGGTATGTGGAACACAAGGTACTTAGTCTGGCCAGACACCTCGTCACAGGATCAAACATTTCATCAAGTGGATGTCAAATGCCTTACCAAGGCTTCTGACGATCCCATTGAAAAGGAATGGTTTCACTGGTGACTGCACAAGAGCCAGAGGATTTAGTCCTTGATATTGCATCTATTCTTCCACCAAAGCAACTATCTTGTGATGTCATGAGTGCTTAGAAAGACCTCCCTGCCAGAAATACTGGAAGATCTATCATAAAAATTAATGAGAAACAGGTACATCCTTCCTTTAATTCACTAGTTTCAGTTTTTGTGACTTCCAACAAAATAGTGTAGAGGGAGAATAGGACAAGGGTTAAAAGGTTTTTTTGGAAGAAAGCAAAGGAGTCATAATTTGGAGTAACAGTGGATGCCATTTCTTGAATCCCATGGAGGACAGGACTACTAATGTGGGGAGTAGCATCCCGTGAGCTGTGAAGGAGAATTTCTAGAAGAGGCATCCGGCGAGAAGCAATCCCTCAGGATCGTTAGGTGGCAGTTAGTCAGAGGCCTATGGTACACAAGATAGGGGCAGTTGTCTAGCACCAGCTGTAAAAGAACAAAGGCTATGTAGACAGGATGAGGCTGTGTAGTACTCGTTGTAAAGAACACAAAACAAAAATAATTGACAAGAACACTAGTGATAAGGGTATCTAACAAGGACCATCTGGTGACGAAGCCCCTTGTGAAATTCAAGGACAAGGTATCTTATGAAATGCGCTGAGAACAACTAGTTTTGCGACTAAGGTAAAAAGTTCATCGTGAGGAAGACATACGGCCTTCATCCCTGAAGAACCCCTGCCCAAGATCGCCAGGAGGCCCTGCGCAAGCATCAAGGGGAGGAGCAGCCAACCCCCGGAACTGAGTGCCTTTTTTGGATAGCTCATGAATATGTGTGGGCATCTCATGAATATGTAACTTTCACTGCATATAACCAAGATAACTGCATCATTCAGGTGTGCACGTCTTTGGAGGAGAGATCCCCCGTGCACCAGCGCGCTTGTTAAAACATACGTACTGTATAACTTCTCGAGTTATAGAGTCTTTTCCGCGTGTCACTACTCTCCAGTCTTCTGATTCTCATCAGCCAATGGCAGACTTCATTTGTAGGAGATGGCCAAACCTTAATCCCTGTGTTCTTCAGATACATCTGAATGAGGTGGCAATTAACACAAGCCTGCTCCTGTCATTGTTATATACTGTCTTACTTACTGTAAAAGCTGTGTAATTTGTTTTTGATCTGACATCAGGATCTTAACTTGTGGTTTGCCTTGTATCTGAAGCCCTTATGAGGGTTGCAGCAGAGTAGGAATTAGACATTTGAAAGCGTTGCCCTTTTCCTGCTTACCTACATACCCTCCTCAGAGATACCTGCTTTCAGACTTTAAGTCCTTCCCTCTCATTGTATAACAGGTTTATCTATCATATTTTGCTGCGAATGTTCAATTTATGTTCTGATTTGAACTTGTTCCTGAGATATAATAGGTAAAGAGGTGGTGCCACCTCATCATGATGTTGACCTAATCCAGGTGTTCCTGTTTTCTGTCAGATACCTCCTTGAGCTTACCTGGTGGGCCTCTGCTTCTCATCAATGGATGCTTTTTCCCACTAAGCTCAGTTCTGTTCCCAAAGAAATGTTAACAATAGCTAGAAATGTGCATATTCTGCAAGTCGCTATCATTTTTATCCTCTTTTCTCAATTCCCCTTTTCCATAGTGTCTATAAAAGTCCAGCAATGCTCAGGCTGCTGATTCGCTATGTGTATTCCTACCTTGTTGAAAAACAGCACTGGAAAAAGTGATAACAGAACATAGTCTTTGAATGAAAGCTGGTAATATCTGGTCTAGATAGGTAAAATTATTCTACCAGATTTTCCTTATTCCAGCATCTAGAAAAACAATTCTAAAAAACCCATGCTTTTTTTGCTCAGAAAATGTATTTAAGAACGAGGTGCTGTTGGAGGAAGAGATGTCCCAGAAAGCTTGATACTGAAGCAAAGTGATGAATTGTAAAGGATTAAGTCACCTGGTTCAGTGGAAGGCTAAAAGATAAAATGACCGAGCTGTAGCAAACAGAACTTCACTGAATCTGAAAGCCTTATCTGAAGATTCATACATTGAAAATGCTATATGTTCTTTCAAAAGTGAATGACTTGGAAATCTGGCATGTTAGTTTTAAAATTGTTGTAATTTAAACAATAAAAATCCATTGAAGATCACAATGGAGTCTAATAAGCACAATTTCTCCAAAGGAAAATGGTAACTCTCCAGTCTCCTAGAACACACTAATAAATGAATAGGGGATAAAAATTATTTAGACTTTTGATAACTTCTAGTGTAGTCCACCAAGAGAAGCTACAAATGAAAACAGGTGGCCACGTACACAGAGGGAAAACTGTCCTGCTTCAGAAACAGGCTAAGAGATGCGGTAAAAGAAGAATAGGCTATAAATTGCTGAAATGCAAAGGTTAACAGTGGGAACTTTTGAATGCATTTTCAATACAATAGGTTTCTGCCTAAAAAAAAAGAAAGGCAAATTTATTTAAATCACATTGTCTGATGGGAATGTGCTAATTTCCATTAAATTTACTATGGAAAAGGTCAAAACAAGTACTCCGAACTTCATAGATTTAATTATGTTGTAATGTTTCAATGTAACTAGAATTTCATTTCATTATAAGAATAAGGTTACTTATATTTACAGTTTACTATGAAAATCAAAATCTTGAAGTAAAAGTATTTGGACAAAGTTGAAATTAAACGAATCAAAACTACTGAGGAGAAAATATCTCAATTGTCTTAAATAATTTTTTTCCACAGAACCTTTGTTCTGCATGAAACTAAAATTTTGGGTCTGAACAAGAATTAAAGCCAAAATCAAAAACCAAGCAAGCTTTCAATCTGCTGACATTTTCTTTAGTATGGCACTTTCCTTCATTAAATAAAAAAAAATGGAACAAGTCCCACTCTAGAATTAACATTCCCTAAACTGAAAAGCAAAAAAAGAGAAGCTGCTAAGGAGAGTTAGAGCTCTTACAATACCCTCCTAAATTAATGTTAATCAGAAACTGGAAAGATTCAGAGGAAGTTCCCAGGCTGAGGCATGCAAGATGAACATGGGGCAGCAATTTGGCAGGTAAGGTTCAGTGTTGCTGTCTGAGCTGTAAGTGGGGAACCGTCTGTCCTACACTCACATTATTATTATATCAGATGCTAAGGGCATGTCTACAGGGCACATCCACAATGAATTCACTGATTCAGTACCCAGCAGAGCTCAGCTCACAAATAGTGCTGTGTGGGAATATCAGTAATTGAGTGCAGATATTCAGAAAACAGGCCCAGAGTATAATTTCCCAAAGATCGTAAAAGTCACTTGGGAGTCATTGCTGAGGACAAACAGATGAAGACCTTAGCTCAGCAACAGCAACAGTCAGCAACCCTACCAGAGTGCAAGGATCCATCATGAACAGCTTCAAGAATAACACATGGGAGACCACAATGCAATTATATAAATCAAGGATGTGCTGTCACCTGGAGTGCTGTGTTCAGTTCTCACAGCTCCATCCCACAGATGTGATGGAAACAGTAAAAACTCAGGCACAATTTCAAAGATAAGAAAGGTTTAGAGGGCTTGCAATGTTCTTGTGCCATGATGTGTGGAAAAGATCAGCAGCATTCCTGTATGTGTTTTGCTCTGCAAGGAGCATCCCAAAGTCAACAGGATGCCAAGCTGCGTTCTCTAAGTGAGCACTGGCACTGGGGGACGTGTGAAGGTTAGCGTGTGCAAAGAATGTGCATGGGTCCACCTGCAGGAAAGGGCTTTGCTGGAGCTTCCCAGTGTAGGTAAAGCATCATGGGGGAAGGGTTATAATGAAAATATGTCAAATAATAAACAGCACAGAAAAGGTTCATGAAGGATTGATTAATAAAACTGTACAAGTAAGAATTAGGATCGATAATTTTTCTCTGAAACTGGTTCAACTGATACAAACACTCCATAGAGATGGCTTTATCCCATTCCCAGGTTCTGCACACAAGCTCTACATCCTAGCCAGAGTTGTCTCACATTGTAGCAGGAGGGGCTCCTAAAGCTTGGGATTTTGCCAAGGACATTTTCTCCACAGAAACATGGCGGAACTGCATTCAAGCACAGCTGCAGAGGTCAAGAGTGAGTGGCAGCCCTCAGGGGCATGGGTGATGCTGGCATTGGAGAAGAGGTGATGCCCCAGCTCATGCTACTGTGAGGCTGCCTCCTGTTGGCTCATCCTCTAGATTTTTGGAGTGACTTGTAGGTAAGCTTTGTGGTTCTACCCCTGTTAAGCACATCTTAATGTTTTTTTTTCCATAAGTGTGTTTTTAAAAAAAATCTTCTGTGTGCCTTCAAAGAACCACCAAAACCACAGTGGTTTTGTGCAACTAAGACAACCGACTCAAAGCCAAGTTGAAAGGAGCAGTGGCAAAATAATACACATGGGCAGCTGTGAGGCTCTTTGCCCAGTTCAGTGACATTGCTTTTAGATTCACCTTTGATCTAATGCCTGGGCAGTTCTATCTGTTTCTAAAAACACCCTTCTGCTTCATGAATATCTTTTAAGCTAGTTGAAAGTGTTTCCATGTTTGTTTAGGTGAAATCAACTGGTCTGTAAATGACTGTGTATGTCTTGCACAAATGTAGGCTGTGCTTTCTGGTCTGCAGATGTCCCAAACCACTGCTTAATCATTTCAGTTTTTATTTATGGATTAGAAAAACTCCACAACCTCTTCCTACCATGCAAAAAAATAAACACATAGATAACTTGAGGTCTCTTCCAACCCAGTATTCTATTCTATCATAATTACTTCTACACTGCTGAATACAGAGGCATTTCTGAGCATGTAGTAGATATCCATGTGATTTAAGTGAAGCTGCCTATTTTTAACACAATATGAAATGTATTTGAATATAAATACTTTCCATGTGGCATTTTGTGGTAGTGTCTTGAAAATATTATGATAATTAGTGGCGAGCCACAATACAAAACCTCTTAATTCTGTGCTGCTACCCTCCCATTCCCTGGTACCACAGATGAAGCTTAATGGTGAACACATCTGCAGTATTATGTAGGGGTTTGTTCAATATACAGTACTGCCACATATTCAAAACTGTAATAACACTAAAGCATGAAACAGCTTACTCCTGAACGCATTCATGACAGGGTGTAAATGCAGCCTCGTGCTCCTGAGCCAGCATATATGTCTGGATCAATGACCAGAACTGGCAGGGGTCTGCTGGAAGGAATCCATTACCAGGGTCTACCACGCTGCAGTTTTGTGCAGAGAAGCTGAGCGGTGTGATAAGACCAATCAAAATACATATACAATAAATTACTTGCTAAATTTTGCTTTGTTCAGTTTCCATAACATTTTGCCTCTGTTGTCACCTTCTATTACAACTCACTTTTTTTTACATAGCAGAACAATGATAAGGAAAATGTTTTGCTGGAGCCTAGGCCTCTTCCATTGTGCTGCCGCCCTTGGAATCAATTTCTTTATTCTTAATCTGACCTTGGTATTCATTTTCCTCAGTATTCAATTCAGCTGTAAAATCTTGAACTTCTTTAGACCTTCCCCCATTCCCCAGACACATAGTGCAGGGGACATTTGTAGAAGGAAACTGGAGACTGAAATGCTCTTGCAAAGAAAAATCATAACTAGATAAACAGAACCTGAATGCACTCAATCTAATATGTGCCTCATTTACACAAAGCACCACTAGCCCGGTCCTGTTTGCTCAGAGTACAGCAGTGTCAACTTAGCTTGCATGTCTGAATAGGGTACTTTAGGTAATACCACGTGTCTTCAGAAATGCAAGAACTATTTCCATAACTTATAAGGGAAAATGTATCTAATCCATCAGCAGTGAGTTCATGGAGCGTAAGGATTGGATTTCTTTTTTCACATTTTTACATCGCTGCCTGCATTAATATTAGGCTGGAACTGAACTGAAAATGAAGTGCCAATTTAAGTACACAGAGTAAGGAAGGCAAGCTACAAATAAAACAGAAAAGAAACCACCTTGGCTAGCCAAAGAAAAAAAAGAACACATATAAAAGAAATAATCTGCATTGCAGAAGCTCTCAACGTCTCTCTGTGCCTCATGTGAGCCCTGCTGGGAAGCCATTGGTGAGGAGCAGCCTGCTGCACATTGGGGCATCGGTTGGTGGCAGAGGGGACTGAGGAGAGGCAGGGTGGGCTGCTGTCAAGTGGCCAGTGAGCCCCATAGGAGGGATATGTGGCAAATATATGGCAGCCAGAAGAGCAGTCACAGCCCATGAGCCAGACAGTGCAAGTCCTTCCCTGGAGAGTTTTCGCCCCGAAATCGTGTGGCTCCCAGAATAGCTGTGTGTGCCAGGAGCTAAGTAAAATGAGAAAAAAGCAGTTAGTCATAAAAGAAGTCCACGGAAGGTGCTGGTTGTCCCTTGATGTCCCTGCTGTGTTACTGCAGACAGCTTGGCTGCCAATATGCCAGCAAATGCCTCAAGCAGTCCAATCCCAACAGAAGACGTCTAAGGACTGTGAGATGTCTTCATGGCACTTATTGGTTTATAGAATGATTAAGGTTGGAAAAGGCCTTTAAGATCATCTAGTCCAACCATTTACCTGGCACTACCATGACCATTAAACCATGTCCCTAAGTGGTCTGTGTGCATGATTTTTGAACACCTCCAGGAATGCTGACCCAACCACTTCTTTGGGCAACCTGTTCCAGTGCTTCACCACTCTTTCAGTAAAGAATTTTTTCCTAATATCCAATCTAAACATCCCCTGGCACAACTTAAGGCCATTTCCTCTTGTCCTATCACTTGTTACTTGGGAGAAGAGATTGACTTCCACTTCACAACAACCTCCTGTCAGGAAGTTGTAGGTAGTGATAAGGTCTCCCTTCAATTTCCTCTTCTCCAAACTAAACAATGCCAGTTGCCTCAGCCACGCCTCACAAGACATGCTTTCCATACCCCTCATCAACTTCATTACCCTTCTTTGGACCTGCTCAAGCACCTCAGTGTCTCATACTGAGGGGTCCAAAGCTGAACACAGAACTCAAGATATGGACTCACCAGTGCAGAGTACAGGGGCATGATCCCTTCCCTACTCCTGCTGGCCACACTATTTCTGATACAGGCCACAATGCTGATGGCCTTCTTGGCCACCTGGGCACACTGGTGGCTTGTGTTCAGCCTGCTGTCCACTGCCTTTTTCCTCTGGGAAACTTTTCAGGACTCTTCCCCAAGCCTGAAGCATTGCCAGTTGTGGCTGAAGTGCCTGACCCAGCGCTTGGCCTGGTTGAACCTCAGACAACTGGCCTTGGCCTGTCGATCCAGCCTGCAGATCCCTCTGCAGAGCCTTCCTACCCTCCAGCAGATCAACACTACATCTCAACTTAGTGTCATCTGCAAACCTACTGAGGGTGTATTTGATCCTCTCATCCACATCTTTGATAAAAGTATTAATTAAGACTAGCCCCAAAATTAAGCCCTGAGGAGCATCACTTGTGACAAGCCACCAACTGGATTTAACTTTATTCACCACCATTCTCTGGTCTCAACCATCCAGTCAGTTTTTAACCCAGAGAAGAGCACACCTGTCTAAACCATGAGCGATCAGCGTCTCTAGCAGAATGCTGTGGAAGACGGTGTCAAAGGCTTTACTAAAGTCAGAGTAGACAACAGCCTCCCCCTTTCCCTCACCCGCTAGGTAGGTGACCTGGTCATAGAAGGAGATTAGGTTGGTGAAGCAGGACCTGTCTTTCATGAATCCTTGCTGGCTGGGCTTTATCTTCTTGTTGTCCTCTATGTGTTGTGCGAGTACACTCATGATGCTCCATTATCTTCCCTGATTTACAGAGGATAGTTCTGAGTTTACAGATCATAGAATCACCATAGAATCACAGAACCAATCATAGAATCATAGAATCATAGAATGTGTCAGACTGGAAGGGACCTTTCAAGGTCATCTAGTCCAACCCCTCTGCAGTCACAGCAGGGACATCTTTAACTATATCAGGTTGCTCAGAATTCCATCAAGCCTGACCTTGAATGCCTCCGGGGATGAGGCCTCCACCACCTCTCTGGGCAACCTGTGCCAGTGCTTCACCACACTTATAGTAAAAGAACTTCTTCCTGATATCTAGTCTAAACCTACCCTGCTCTAGCTTAAAACCATTGCCTGTCATCCTGTTGCTACATACCCTTGTTAGCAATTCCTCACTTACTTTCCTACAGGCCCCTTATGATGTACCAGCATAGGATGCTCTGCCAGTGTGTTAGGCTTCAGCTTTCCTCCTGGGCAGGCCCAGAAAGGGCCCATGACTCTTGTCTGGAAAGATGACTAAGAAAGGTCTGGTTGTAGGACTAGAAAGCTTCTTACACATATAATTGCGTCTTTGCAGTAACAGCACTCTTGTGCCAGGATGCCTTCTTCTCTCTGTATCTCCAAGTCAGGGCTGATTGACCTCTACCAACATGGAGATGGTTTCACTAACTCCAGAGCAGTTGCGGAGGGATAAAAATGAGAAGCAAGCCTGCAGAAGTGTCACTCTATTAGTATGAGACTTGGAAAAAAAACATCCCTGATGTGACAGGGAGCACAGCTGTACTGGTGTTGTAAGGAAGTCCTGTGCCTGGACAGAGTTTGCAGATGTTGGGACATTGGGGTGGCAGGGTATTTCGTTCTAATTACCACAGCCACACAAGCTGTTAACAAAATCGGTGTGCTTTAGTTAATGACTAAGACAAACTTTGCAGAGGGGATGATTTCATTTACAAGCTGCTCTGGCCTGTGCTGCATGACACTGGGGATGCCATTGAGGCAGTGCTGGTCCCTTAGAGGGTGTTCTGTGCCTCAGGGATGGGTTTGCTTTCCTCAGGGGGGCAGTGGTTTTGGGGTCCAGGGGCAGAGCATGGTCACCTTGGGGCTGTCAGGAGACCACAGCTGCCCATCTCCCACTGCTGCTCCCGTTCAAAGATTGAGTTAACAACCAAGAAGCGAGGCAGAAATGGGTTCTGGAGGGGTCTCAGCATTTGAATGTCACCACGGCACAGGAGAGTAAAAGGTGTCTTTCCATTTCTGTGTTTACTGCTGTCTGCACATTGACTTGCTTCCTGACACATGAGCCATGACTTGAAAGGAATTCAGGCTCAAGCAGATTTTGCATTCCACTTCAATGTGGCCTCTGGGATTGAATAAGGGCAAATCTATTACACTGTTGCCATGGAGACCCTGGTACAGCCTTGATGAGGAGCGCTGATGCTCGCGGCCCCAGCACAGGCGGGGCAGCCAGACAAGGGGACACTCCCGAAAGGGGAAATGCCGGAGTCCCCCCCAGTCAATGCCCGGCGAGGACATCGGCCTGACACAGACGTGCTAGGCATATGGGACAGCAGAAGACACCGACACTGAGTCCTCTCCTGGCTTCTAGCAAAATTAATCCTTAACCTATTTTTGTGGGAATCAGGCTCCTGCAGTAAAAGTGGGAAGGATGTCCTTCTCCTCAGCTGGTACAGGTGATTTGAATCCTGGTGCCTGGCTGTAGAGGGATCAATGGCAAGCCTGTAAGGACAGCCTGTGCTTACTAAGGAGGGCGATCACAGTGATGGATTTTAATCATTAAAATGATTTTATAACAAAGAAACAAAGGAAGCTGATCTTCCTGTTCCTTCTGAGCAATCACAGCTTTGTGGATATTGATTCTTCTTTCTCGGATGGACTTTTATTTATTTTCTATCATGGACATGAATCTTTAATTCTGGTAAATTCTATTTTAGTCTTTTTGCCATCATCTTTTTCTTTTTGAATGGTCAGCGATGGAAGTTCTTATTTCCCCTTTTTGCTCAAGTAAAGACAGTACAGTTCTCATGAGCTGCAAGCATGACAATAGTTTGATTCAAAGCATCAGCATACAGGAACAAAGCCTGATATTGAAAAGCACAAACAATGGGACACTAAAACCTGCCTCTGACACTTGATAAGATTATTATTATAGAGCGGAAAAAGCTTTTCCTTTTCTGCTGTTCTGCAAACCTCGTAAGGCCCTGCTCGGATTTCTGCATAGTTAATTTGTCAGTTTATAAATTACCACATTACGTTAACACTGAATGCTTCAAAACACAAATATATGCACAGAGGCTTGAATATTTGAAGTGTTTTAGTACTATAGGGAAATAATTTTGTTGTCAAGCTGTGGCAGATATAGAAGTGCTAGGGGATACATGACCATTTCATCAGGATGGTGTCAATGATGTCCTATGAACATCCAAGGGGGAAAATCATCTTTTATCACTATTGTGTACCATGCAGGTCCAGATGGAGGATAAAACATGCATGAGTTGCCCGCAGCTCTGAAAATAATTATACTCATTTGCCAGAAATGTAGAAAGTGCATCCAACCAAGTTACCACCCATCATAGTGACACTCCTTTTGCATACTGATGAAGCTTAAAGCCAGAGACAATGGTGCTGGTATCAATAGCGGAGGGGGCTGGGAATTACCAATGCTATAGGATTAATAGCACCATCATTTTATATTATGCAGCATTTCACTTACACTGCATATAAAAAAACTCATGGCACTGATTCTGACTTAGCTGCTCACAGGATTGGTTTGGTTTAAGACTCTGGACATTACAAGAGATTCTGGGGAGTGGAGAAGAAGACTGTTACATCCACCCGCTGCGAAGGGATTCTCAGCAATTACGTGCGATATGTTATGGATGTACACATAGATCTACGTGTGCACGTGTACAGCAGGGGAGTCACACATGCTATGCACACTTGCAGTCTCTCTCTTCCTCTTCAGAAGACTGCACTGGAATATGAGCAAAAGATGACATTCACGTGCTAAATTCTGGTGCCACTGCAGCGTAACTGATGAGTGGTTTTTTAAAGTGTAGAATGAGAATGCACACAAGTAGGACCCAGGAAAATAATTCTTTATATTGCAATCAGTACTGCTTATCACAGAATGAAAGAATCACAGAATGTCAGGGGTTGGAAGGGACCTTGAAACATCATCTAGTCCACGCTCCCCCGGCCAGCGCAGGATCACCTACAGTAGGTCACACAGGAATGCATGCAGGCGAGTTTTGAAATTCTCCAGAGAAGGAGATTCCACAACCTCCCTGGGTGGCCTGTGCCAGGGCTCCATCACCCTCACAGCCAAAAAGGTTTTTCTAATGTTTTTGTGGAACCTCCTGTGTTCCAACTTGTACCCATTGCCCCTTGTCTTGTCATTGGACGTCACTGAAAAGAGCCTGGCTCCATCCCCCTGACACTCCCCCTTGACATATTTATAAACATTTATGAGATCACCCCTCAGCCTCCTCTTATATGTAGCTGGTTTAATAGAAATCAGCAATAAAGAATACAGACTTCGTTATTTAATCCCTACCAACTGAAAATAAAATTATTTTGGAATGTATTTGGTATATTTGGAATAATACTTCTTCCATGATTAGACATATAATTTTGAAATTGAATTATTTTGAGATATTATTCAGTTTTAAACGACCGTCAAGTAAAATAACCAGTCAATGCTATCATAACATGAGAAGATTTCAAAAATTTCATTAAACAATTAAATCAAGATACATATAAATATATACACTACAATGTATGCATGATATGCATATATGCCATTTTGGCATTCCTTAAAATATTCATGGTAAAGTACTGTCTCAATATGCTTTTGCATATGTGCTTGTTATCACATTGCTAGTTGAAGTATGTCTTCAAAAAGAAAATAAAATAAACCCTCATTCAGTATCTTTATTCATTGCTTTGTGTAGGACCTTTTCCTACTCTGATGAAGAACCTTGGGTATAACTGTAAATATGTCAGCAAATATTAAGAAAAGGAAGTTAATATAATACCTATCCAAGTACAGGCAGAAGAACCTCTTGTTTATCTATAAAATGACTACTCTATAGTACACTGTAAGGTACTATACTATGCAAGGTACTATTACTATGAGTAAAGCAGCTACGTTTTACAAAAACACGGTTTAGGCTTCCAATTTTATTTTAGTTCTGGTAAAACTCACATGTAATTACCATAATGACATAAGGACCTGAGATATCTCTGATGTAATTCCATAGATCATTTATGTGACACTAGTGATGAATCAGATCCATGTGTTTTAGTCTTTGATAGAATCTCAACAGTTTGATGTTTTATGCTTTAAGGGCATTACAAAAAAAATCTTTGGAAGACAAATGGATGATGGTGTAATGAAAATGTGCTTGATCAACACTGTAGCAGATTGATCTGGATCTAAGAATATCATAAGGTAAAATTAATTCTTGTGTTGTGTAAAGAAAAAAAAAGCAGAGGAATTATGAACTTTGCAGTCTCACTTCTTGTGGACCCAATACCTTTTCTTAATGGCACATTTCACTAAGTTAAAATGCAGTCTTTATAAAGTCTGGATGTCATCAGAGGCTGTAGAGCAGCGTACATTAATGCTGTCATTAATGTACACTGTCTTACTAATATGCACCATATGCTAGTGTAGAGGGTTGATCCTGACTGAATACCAGACGCCCACCAAAGCCACTCTATCACTCCCCTCCACAGCTGCACATGGGAGAAAAAACATAATGAAAGGCTTGTGAGGTGACATAAGGACAGAGAGACCACTCAGCAATTACTGTCATGGACAAAACAGTCTCGACTTGGAGAAATTAGTTTAGTTTATTACCAATCAAGTCATAGTAGGATAATGACAAATAAACTCAATTCTTAAAAAACCCTCTTTTCTTCCACCCATCCCTTCATCCTGGGCTCAACTTTACTCTTGAATTCTCTACCTCCTCCCTGCCAGAAGCCCAATGGGGATAAAGAATGAGTGTTGTGTCTAGTTCATTACATGTTGTCTCTACTGCTCTTTCCTCCTCAGGCAGAAGACTCTTCCCTTGCTCCAGTGTGGTGTCCCTCCCATAGGAGACAGTCCTCCACAAACTTCTCCAACGTGAGTCCTTTCCACTGGCTGCAATTCTTCACACACAGTTCCGGTGTAGGTCCCTTCCATGGGGAGAAGTCCTACAAGAACAGACTGCTCCACCATGGGTTCCCCATAGGGTCATAAGTCCTGTCAGCAAATCTGCTCCAGTGTGAGCTTCTCATAGGGTCACAGTGTCCATCTGTCATCCAGCTGCTCCAGCATGAGTTCCTCCACAGGCTGAAGGTATATATTTGCTGCACTGTTATCCTCCATGGGCTGCAGGTGGATATCTGCTCCACCTCTGGCAGCTAGAAGGCGACAGCCTGCCTCACCAGGGTTTTCACCATGGGTAGCAGAATCTCTGCTTCAGCACCTGGTGTACCTCCTCCCGCTCCTTCATCACAGACCTTGGTGTTTGCAGAGTTGTTATTCTCACATAGTCTACATAGTCTCCCTCCTCTTGCCAGCTAGAACTGTGCAGGTCACCCCCCTCCACACATACTTCTTAAATATGTCATCACAGATGCACCTCCACCATCACTGATGGGCTCAGCCTTGGCCAGTGGCAGGTCTGTCTTGGAGCTGGCTGGCATTGGCTCTATCAGACATAAGGGAAGCTTTAAGTAGCTTCTTGCAGAAGCCACCCCTGTAGCCTCTCCACTACCAAACCCTTGCCATACAATCCCTGGGGGATTCCTGGCATTCAGCTGAGTAATGAATCAGAAGAAATACCTTGCAATTATTTGGCCAGCAAAAAGCAAAGATGGTGATTTGAATAAGCAAAAATCTAAGAACTGAGATGCACTAAGTTCAGACATGTAGAGCAAATTCCAGGACCAAAAGTATTTCAGAAATACTTGATTGAATAAGGACAGCACAAAGCCATTTAAACTTTATTATTAGGAGACCTTTCTACCAGAGAAGACAAACAAGTTCTGGGGATTATTTTTGGATCTTATTTGACAGCATAATCCAACATCTAAACGTGCAAAACCCCTAAGACCTGCAACAAGAAAAAAAGTTTAAATCACCTAAAACATAAAACACAACTTTATATGGTATTTCTGCAGCCATAATAAGGGAGGTACTGATATGAGTAACTAAGCATAAGGGCAAGGCAGAGGCAGTTGAACTCAGGTTTTCTAAGGGGACCTTCTGAGGCATAGAGGACACACAAGTGTCATCCCTGGAGGTTTGCTTCTTGTCTCAGGAGCCTGACTGTCAGGGAACTTTGACAGTTTTCAGCTTGTTGCTAACCACCTTTGCTTGAGAAAAGCCACTGCAGAGTTGGTGAAGGGGTGAGCTCAGCTACCATTTGAATGGTCAGGATGTTTCCCGTGGGAAGCAGTACCTCCAAGGGGCTTTGAAATGTGCTGTTGGAACAAGCTCCTGCATCATGTACTGGGCCAAATGAAGCAGAAATCTGTAGATGCCTTGATTCTGGCCAGTTGCTGACTAATACCTGCCATTATGTATAAAGCAAGCCTCAGAAAAATTTCTGAGTGTCGGAAAAGATCAGTTAAAAACTACATCACAAAATTGCTGAATGCAGCAAGGACAAATAGGGATGTTTTAATTGGGACTTTCCACTGTCCCTGCTTACTGTAACCCCTAAAAAGGGGGCAGATCATCAGAAAGTAGCTTTACTTCTGACAGTCAGTGATTCTTAGACTCTATGTTCTCAATAATTTTCAGTTAACTTATGTAGTGCGGGCTAATTGTGAAAGCACCGTATATAAATCTGAGGAATCCTTCACTCTGTATCAATAGCTTTTATAAGACTCTACAGCCTGTGAGCTGTAGAGGAATAAAGTGAGAGAGGATGGAAGTGAGAGAAACAAAGTCTTCTGAGTGATGGAATCCTGAGGGGCTAATCTTGCTGTTGGGCTTGAGGGATTAACTGCACCCCTGATAAGGGTTGAAATCATAGAATCATAGAACAGTTTTAGTTGGAAAAGACCTTCAAGATCATCAAGTCCAGCCTTTGTCCTAGCATTATCAACACCACCAAACCATGTCCCTCAACACACCTACCCATCTCTTAAACACCTCCAGGGGGGATGGGGCCCCACCCCCGCCCCGGGCCAGCCTGTTCCAATGGCTGCCAACCCTTTCAGTAAAGAAATTCTTCCTAACATCCAACCTGAACCTCACCTGGCGCAACTTAAGGTCATTTCCCCTTGTTCTATCACTCACCACTAAGTAGAGCAGATCAACTCCCTCCTCTCTACAATCTCCTTTCAAGCAGTTGCAGAGAGCGATGAGGTCTCCCATCAGTCTCCTCTCCTCCAGGCTAAACAGCCCCGGATCCCTCAGACACCCCTCATACAATACATGTTCCAAGTCCTTTACCAGCTCGGTAGCCTGCCTCTGTACCCTCTCCAGTACTTCGATGTCCCTCTTGGAGTGAGGGGCCCAAAACTGGACACAATACTTGAGGTGAGGCCTCACCAAAGCTGAGTGGAGGGACGTGATCACATTCCTAGTCCTGCTCACTACACTATTCTTGATACAGGCCAGGATGCTGCTGGCCACCTTGGCCACCTGGGCACACTGCTGGCTCATGTTCAGCCGGCTGTCCATCAACACCCCCAGGTCCCTCTCTGCCTGGCAGCTCTCCAGCCACTCCTTCCCGAGCCTGTAGCGCTGCTGGGGGTTCTTGTGGCCGAAGTGCAGAACCTGGCATTTGGCCTTATTGAAACTCATGTGACTGGCCTTGGCCCAGGGATCCAGCCTGTAAGAGCCTCCCTACCCTCAAGCAGATCAACACTTCCGCCCAGCTTGGTGTCATCTGCAAACTTACTAAGGGTGCACTCTGTCCTCTTATTCAAATCATTGATGAAAATGTTAAACAAGACTGGGCCCAGTACTGCGCCCTGGGGGACACCACTCATGACGGACCACAGCTGGTTTTAACTCCATTGTCTACAACTCTTTGGACTTGGCCATCCAACTAGTTTTTTACTCAGCAAAGCCTATGACCATCCAAGCCAAGAGCAGATAATTTCTCTAGGGCAATGCTGTGGGCAACAGTGTCAAATGCCTTCCTGAAGTCAAGGCAGACAACATATACAGCCTCTGCTTCATCCAGCAAGCAGGTCACCCAGTCATAGAAGCAGATCAGGTTTGTTAATCAGGACCTGCCCTTCATAAACCCATGCTGACTGGGCCTGATCACCTGATTGTCTTGCACGTGTTGCATAATGGAACTCAGGATGATCTTCTCCGTCAGCTTCCTTGGCACTCAAGTCAAACTGACAGGCCTGTAATTTCCTGGATCATCCTTCTATCCCTTGTAGATAGGTGTCATATTGACTGACTTCCCCAGTCAGCCAGGACTACTGATAAATGATGGACAGGCCCTTGTGCCAGATACTCTGGTGAAAAACAAGTGGACCCGGAAACAGTGTTTGACAACACAGTCGGCATTTGCTGGGCAAAGGTAGTTGGCTGCTTCTGCCTAAACCTGAGAGAATGTAGAGTGCTGTACACTGTGAGTAATGGGGGATCCAAAACAGCGTGAAAATACACAAGTGGCAGAAAGAGTCACCAGGATAAAATCTGAAATCAATAAAAGCTAGCACTGAGCTGAATATGCTACAGCAAAAATACATGAGTCAAGACAGTGGCCAGGATTTAGAGAAGGAGGCATTACAAAGAATTATACAGCTTGAAAAAAATTCCAAGATTTTGTTTGGTGCTCAATATAGAGAGGAAGACAACAGCACCATTAACTTACTGCAAATCCTCAGCAAAGTATCTACTACTAGGTTGCCTTAAGTTGAATGAACCATTAGCTTTCACTAGACATCGAGAAGCTCTGTCTGTGAGAAGATATCTAGCCTACCCTTCTGCTCAGGACAAAACCACCAAATCAGGTCTGCCATGGCTTTTTCCACTCCAGTCTTGAAAACCTGCAAGGATGGAGATTCACCAGTATCTTTCAGTAGCCTGCCCTGGGGATGTATTCCCCACATTGCAAAGCTGATCTCAGATGGATCATTCAGAAAAGAAAACAGGATGGAAACTTGTGTCCACAGTGCTAGAAACTGTGATGTGAGCGTGCCAAGGAAAACACAGACAGCAAGAGTGAATAATACAACAGAATACTTATAGTCTTTTTGTTTGAAAAAGGATATTTTGGTCAAGGATATCAAAGAGGCATGAAGGCAAACCTTAAGAAGCATTTTGCAATACAAAGGTAATTACTGAGGTTTCACTCTGAGCTGAAGTCTGTTTTATTCACAGGTGCTTCCAAAGAGCGTGCTGGTATGGTGCTCATACCTCTGTCAGGTCAGAACTTGGGATATATGCCATAGACACCAGTGAAAACTGGAAATCAGCAGGTTTTACACAGGTAAAGATGCTTTATCTTTACACATAAAGGGTTTCAGAAATTTATTTCTGAGAGGGCAGTGCCAGTGGGGAATGATTGTATAACATTCAGCATGGTGACCAAAGTGAACTTCACAAATATTATCTGAGACTAAAAGGATTTAGTTTTCTCTGAAGATTCATGATTATCCTTTTGAATACAATATTAGAAGACATCAGGCTATTGCAAAAAAAATATTTGGTGGAGCATTTGACACAGTAGTAGAACAAATTCAGGAAAACATTTTGTATATGTATCAATCAGTTTAAAAAATATCTCAAATGGATTCTGACTACCATAGATACAGCTGGAAATGTGACCAGAATGGTGGTGCAACATGAAAAGTCAAGTCACTGTAGATGTGTTTATGTCTCCTGGAAAAAAAAAATAAATATCATAGGCATGTCACAGAAGATTGTTTCCACCATAAAAAGCAATATAACTAAAAACAAGATCGTGTATATCACGGCTGTTACTACTAGGTGTAGAAACCTTGATGTTGTAACATCTGACAAAGACTGCTTCTGTTTGTAGAGCAGGACTTTCAAGCAAAGATGCCCTGTTTAGATAAGGTAATTACTAGTCCTGGTTATCTTTCATTTGGTTTAGTGGAAAAGAGTACCAAAATATCAAACTTATGTTTGTTTGTCATGACTGTTTACTGCTTTTTTAATAGAACATTAAACAGAAGCACAAATTGTGCCATCCTGACATTCTAGTCAACAAAAACCTGTAAAAAAAAAGAATACTTGTGCTGTTAGAATGCAATTTTAAGAGCTTTGCAGATGTTCAACAAGAAAGGGAAAAGTGACGGGGGAGAGGAGAGGAGAGGAGAGGAGAG
>NW_009717698.1:0-8329 GCF_000703405.1 Apaloderma vittatum
TGGAAGGAAACCTTGGTGTGTTTTCAAAACGTGTATCCGACCTGCTTGTGCCATTAGCTATCCAGCTTCCCCTTGGACCAACTTCAGGAGGAAGCACCTTCCTCCAGGAAAACCTGAGCTGGCCCTTGTGGACAGGAGCGCACCTGGGACCCCCGAGGGCCTGGAGCTTCCTCTGGAGGTTGTTGCAGCAGGCGCTTGACTCCCAGCAGCTGCAACTCCAGCCTCCTGCTGAGCGTCCATCTCTATTGATGCTGCGGGGTTTCAGAGCAGAGGGCTGGCAGTGCCTGTTGCTGCCACTTGCAGGAGCTCCTGCCTCTGGATCCCTTTGGGGCAGGGATGGGGCTCGGGGTGCAGGACCTTTCGGGACTCGGCCCAGCCCTGGTGTGTTGATGGCCCCGGGTGTCTCTGCCAGCCAGCCTGTGGCATGCAGTGCCTGCAGCAGAGTGGATCTGGATCCTGACCATCCCACCACCTTCACAACCCTCCCAAAAACTGGCAAGTTTCTCACTGTATTGAGAAGAACTACCAAAGTTTGCTTGATGAAATACAGTAATTACTATTACGAGGCTGGGCCAAGCTGGCTGTAAGCATGGCTTCCTGACAGCCCTGTGGAGACCAGGAGGGACACCGCTTGTGTTGCTGCGGAACAAACACAGGCTACTGAAGAGACTTTGTAATTGACACGTGCACATCCAGTGGGCTCTGCTCCTGCCCCCCAGAAGCAGGAGAGTGTTCTCCTAACCACAGCATCGAGACCAGCAGCTCCTTTCTAAGTGAGGACTCACCCTCCTCTCTCGTCCCAGATCTTCCAGCCAGATAAAAATACGCAGAGGAACAGAATACTGTTTTTCTGCACAGTGTTTCTATTTCTTGCAAAGAAGTATTTAATTTTTTGGTTCTACCTTGAGGGTTAACGTTCAGATAAGAGAAAGACACGGAAAGAGGCAGAAGGTTTTTTTAGCCCACAAGTTGTCCTATGACTGCGGCATAGGATGGTCCAGTGAGACAGCCCAATGGCTGCGCTGGGTGCAGGTGGCCTGGAGTCACCTGTTTCCCCGTGCTATTGGGACGTGGGGTGGCAGCAGGTGTGTGTGCGCTGCTTTGTAGGCATCAAGCTCTCATGTGCCTTCCCCACCCTGTCTGCCCTCTGGGTACATGACACAGGGGCCTCTCAGCTTGCCTCCCCGGCATTGCCAGTGTGATGACACAACTCTGAAAGGATGGGGAGGGTAGGGCCTGGCTACACGTGCCCACGCCATCTCTTTCTCCCGAACAGCCCCACCTTTCTCCCAAAGATGCCTCAGCACTTGCTCCCAGCCCACCCACAAGTGTGCAGGGCACTTGACAGTCCCTATAGGTGGCTGTGGCTGTGCCCCCACCTGAGATGAAGGCCAGAGCAAGAAGGATTGTGCAGTCCATATCCCAGCAGATCTGATACCACAAGGCCTAATTCCAGTTGTTGGTTTTCCCTGAGCTGCCACAAAGGCTTTAAAACTACAGACTTGGTGCTGTCTTGACACTGCAGCATGAAGGTCTGCTGCATTTCTTCACAGCTAGACCAAACCGGGTCCTCATGTTCTGCAAGCGTGACGTCCAAAGTGACGTGGCTGCGCTCGCCTGGCTTAGTAGCTTTGACTTAGTCCCTTTTCTAGCTTCTTCCCAAATCTCTCCCAAAGCAGTGAAAGAACAGAGACACCTCATCAGAAGGCTGGTAGGGACATCTCCAGCGACAGGATCCAACGTCTCAGGCACTGGAGAAGATGCCTGGGAGGTCTATAAGGAGATGTAAGGGCCTATTCAGTCAAGGGTGCCGTGTTGTGAGGTAGCGTGATTACCCTCTTCGGTGGCATACATATCAAAGCACCCGGGGCAAGAATAAACAAACATCTTTGGCACTGTGCTCATCCTCTATTAGCCAAAAGGCAGGTGTGTGGAGGGGGGGATAGCAAGCTTTCCAGCCGTTTCCCTGAACTCAGCCCTGATGTTGCAAGAACTGCCTAGCTGTGAAAACACAGCCTCGCCTTGATTTATGCCGCTTGTGGGTAAGATGACTAAGAAGAAGGGTGAAAAAAAAAAAAAAAGAGCAGAACAGGAACAGAAATCCCAGTGGGAGCGCAATGTGGGCGTGTACCGATTTGGTGGGACAGTCAGGTTGGGGAAACTGCAGGCAGAGCTTCAGGCAGTAGGAAGAGGAGACCACAAACCACATGATGTGTATCACAATGTTCCACCTAAGACACAAAAGCATGCCATGAGCTTTTATGAAGACAACTCTTTGGTAACAGCAGGGGAAATTATTTCTTTTGTGTAATTGTAACATTTTTTTCTCCTTGAGATGAGTTCCATATGTCCTCGTGATTTTTTTCCTTTAAACACAGCAGTTTAGAACAAATCTTAAGTAACATTTAGCCTGCTTGTAAAGTAAATATTTACAAAAATGTTAAATAATGGCTCTGATCTTTGGAAAATGTATGTTGCTCCCTACCTGCTACTGTTTTGTGCCTATCTGGAGTAAAAGAGAAGCTTTGTAATAAACCTCAAGGCAGTATAACAATGTGATTAGCAATAATCAGATGGGAAATACTGACTATTAAAAACTGTGAAGAGATAAGAGGCATAAACTGCAAAGGGAAGGTTACGTTATTTTGTTCTAACAAATTTCAAGAAACCTAATGGGGGAACAGGCTTTTAATCTTACAAAAGCTTTATTGTTTTTTGGAAGCATAATAGTGTTAGCTGATATTTATGTCATGTAGCATCTTCAAAGAGCTTTACTAAATAAATATTAATCATTTCACCAACCACTTAAAGGCAATCACTTCAGGGATGCGGTGAGGCAACAACTTAACAAGTTGCACTAAGGCAGGAAGTGAAGACAGCCAGATTCTGTAAGAAGTCCGTGTGGGTACAAAAAATATTTATGGAAGCTTTAACAATACCTTTAATCAGGCAAAACAAAACCCCGTGGAACAGAGGGCAGATTTCTTTGTTAATGAGAAGCTAGCATTGGAACTTGTAATTACAGTATTTTTCCAACAGGTAAAAGAAGATTATTAGATCTGAGGAGAAAACAGCTTGTGAGGGATCAGTATTTGCATGGAGGGAAGTGTTACACATTTTTATCAGAACTCGCTCCTTACAGGGCTAGCTAGCCTGTTGTTTCTTCCTCTCTTCTCACCTTCCTCCCGGGAAAAATACCATATTGTTGGCCTTTGCTGTATCAGTATTCCCCTGTCCCTGCCACGGTGGACTTTCTTTTGAAGAATTTCAAAGCACCCAGTGGATTGCAGTTTTTCTGCATTTCTTACGCCTTTCCTGTAACAAGGAATTCTGGCTGACCCACTGACTCTCCCAAAAGCTGTCCTGTGTTAAAACTGGAAGAGTAAGAACCCACCTTTTGGTTTTTCCATGAATGAAGCTGAAGGTGCCTGCTGCTGCTGCCAGGTGAGATTCAATCTTTTCGTATGCCACAGATCATAGAATGAGTCAGGTTGGAAGGGACTTCATGAGGTCGCTGGTCCAACCACCCTCACTCTGAGCAGGGTTAACTTAGATGTTAGATCAAGTTGCTCAGATTCAATTAAGGATCCTAATCAGCTTTCTCTGCTCTCTTAAGCACAGGTGGCTTTATATGTAGCTGTCCTGAACTCGAAAAGCAGCAAGTCTGAAGAAGTTGCATTGCTATCATGCCATGATTTGTTATTTGCTGTGACACCTGTGATGTGTCTAGCAAATACAGGTTTTCCTGCAGAAGATTGATTTTGATGTTAGCAGTTGTATTCACATGTAACATCAGTGTTCAGTCATGCAATTCATGATTTGAAACATGCAGTTGTCAGAGGAGCAAGCCTTTACTACTTAAGGCTGTCACACCGAAACTGCTGAACTATCACAACTGCTTTAACGTTTCACATCTTTTCTTCCTGTGTGTGGTAGCCAGTATGGTGTAGTCACTGTAGTTAGTCTTATATTTCCTTGCCTGTTTGTCCTCCTGTGTCCAAGTCAGTCTTTGGCCTCAGTGTTCCAGAAACAACCCATCTAGTTCTTGAAGAAAATCCCCTCTCAATCCTAACATCCTCCCTTCTAAGGATGAGGTATGAATTTTGCAGACCAACTGGCATTAAAAGCTTGTATTACATTTTGCAAAGTCTCACCTTGTGCTGTGGCCTCTGCAATGACAGACCACATCCTGCCCGAGACTAGGCGTGTAAATACGCCGAAGAAAACCTTTCCTGGTGTCAGGCTCTGGTATGCATTCTCCCTCTGTATAAAGTTTAGTCTGCGCTTGTGTATGTATATAATATTACATATGCACACACCTAGGAAGGTGTATGTATCAGTGTGTGTGTGTGTTTATATGTATTAGTGTGTTTATGTATATATATACATAATATATACACATGCAAAATGGTGGGATAGGTGAGTGCTATTAACGCTCCATTATATGCCTTTTTCTTTTTCCCCATCCTCTCAAAGGTGTTCTGGATTTGAGCCCATAGAGGCAAAAGCCTATCCTTCTCTGCTGTCCTTCCAAGACTTTCTGTCTGCAGCTTGAGCAGAACATTGCCGCTCCGTTCCTAAAACATACTAAATCAGAGATGATGAAAAAAAGTCTGAAAGCATCTCATCTGCCTGAGCAGGAGTAATCTCCCTGCTGCATGGCAAAGGCTGTAGCTGTTTCTTTAGCACAACAGATTATCTCCTTGAGGCACAATAAGCAGAGATTTCTCCCGTTCAGCAGAGTTCAGTGTGCAGCTCCAGAAGCTCCAGTTAATTTCATAAACAGTTCATACCTCTTTCATGTTTGGAGAATGACTGGGAGTTCAGCTGCTCGAGAGTCCTCTAAACGTTCCACTCTTTATTGCCACTCACTCTGTTTTCTTTTCCTGGTTTCTAGATTGCCACTGTTTTCTACAACCTTGGTATGTTCATTGGCATTCATTGGTGAGAAGCCTGAGAGAGGTTTTGTAAGTGGGATGAGTCTTTATTAAAAAACAGCTAAACCAGTCCTCCAAGACAGCACTTCTGAAAGAGGAGTCTGTGCATGACTGTCTTTCTCCTAACGTGGAGCAGAATATTCAAAAAAATGCAGTAACTTGGTGCATATGTCTGAAGTAGCTGATTTACCAACAGCATTCCTATTTCAGGGGCTTGGAACATGCATAATGGACATGCCAATATCTTGGTAATTTGGTTTATAAACTGCTGCTTTTTTTCTTTTGGAGCTGCCAGAATATGGCTCACATTTGGTGTGTGTGTGTGGGCCTGGTCCTTATTAAAATCGTGGTCCTTTTTTCCAGTAACCACTTCAGTGCTGCAAATCAACATAACCGGTTCAGAAAAACACCATCTGTCAATTGGATAAACAAAAGTCTAGTTAGCTGGAAGTTTAACAGATCACAAAGTCTCACCAAGTCCATTTCTATGTTAATAAGTTCCACCATGGAATATTTTCTGATGTCACAAGGCAAAAGTGCCCTAAATAAATAGCAGCTGAAGCATTTTCCATTATTTATCTTACTGTTTTGTGAGCTTAACAATAGAAATTGGCCAGAATCTAAACTTCCACAATCTCGAAGTGCCATATGGGTCTGTACGTTGGGTTTCATGATTCTTAGGCAAGTAGGTGTAGAAGAAATCTTGCTTAGCCTAACCAGAGTTGGGTCAGATGGACCTCCGCTAACCCAACCAGGTGTCCATCTCACTCTTAAGTGAGTGGGGGCTGGGGCTATTGCTGAGTAGTGGCCACTGACCTCATTTCATCCAAATTATTCTTTCCCATGTTATACCTGGACAGTGCTGTGGTGTGACACGTCTCATCTACCACCTGTGCTTGGAAAGACCCCTTCTGAAAGTTAGCTGCTTCCTTCCCTGAGAATCCGGTCTGGTTTTAAAAAATTTCCTGTGGCGGAGATTTAATCCATCAGCAAGTATAGCTCAGGTGGTTCTTTGATGTTCTGCACCTCTGGACCTGTATGCAAATACTTGGTGAGACCTCCTGAGTCATCCTAAATCCATTAAAAAGGATGAGTAACAGATTTGTCTAAGAAGTTATAAAATTAGAGGGGAGATCACCAGACTAAGGAGGAAGACTCTGCTTTAGGCAGAACTGCTAGTGGTGCTGAGAGACCCTGAGGCTGGAAGTTTGTGCCAGCACTGCAGTAGTGCTTTTGCAGGGTCATCACGCGGATGGTATTCTCTTTCGATGCCAGCACAGCCTGTGGCAATGTTTCCTGAGAAATGGGTTACTGGGGCCACTGCCGCCGGTGTGCGCTACCCTCTCCACACACAGTTTTGTAGGGCACCTTCTGTGAGAGAAATCTGTCTGCCTCCTTTTATGAGGAAACCTGCTGGTGGTTACTAGAAGAGGATCCTGCCCTTGTCCGTGCTGGATCCTTTCTCCTCTCCCACAGGAGAAAAATGACAGGGAGCCTTTTCAATACCTGGATGTTTTTTTGAAGCACTGCCAGTTCTCTGTCCAAATCACCAAACATGATTATGCCCTTTTTTTTAGGAGATGTCAAGTGTTGTACATGCACACAGGTAGTGTGGAGTCCTACTTGTTTCTGTTAGCAACTTCTGCTGGTTTGAGTAAAACATGTAAATGTACTTAATCACGTGAAAGAAGCTTTAACATTTCGGATGCTAGTAATCTTCCCCTTTTCTTCCACTTGTGTAACTCCAAGTGCCTTATATATCCGAGATCCAGCTGTGTGTGCTTGGATCTGTGATACTCAAATCGTGCTTTGAAGCTGCTCCTGCCCTGAAATCACACTGTGTATATCCATTACAAGCTGCGGGGAAGAATTATTCAAATAGAACCTGATGCTACGCTATGCTAAAGCACATCACAACTTACATATCTCTTCTTACATATCTTCTGACTATTGCAGAACTGTAAAGCTCTTGTTTCTTTGAAGTAAATTTACAATAGCCCCAGTAATCCTTTTGCACATGAGAAAAAGTACACCTTTCACACTACTGCAAGTCCCTAAAATGCCTACAGGGGCTCCTCTGCCCAACTCTGTCCTCATGGGTATCAAATATTAGCTGTGAACTGGAAAACTGGCCGGGTCATCATTTATCTATATGGTAGGATCCCAATATCAGTTTATAATAAATACTGCTATTTTCAGGTGGGAATTTTTTCAGTGCACTCTTTTTTCCAAAACCTTTTCAGCAGACAAAAAGAAATATTGTTTTGAAAGTGTATTTACAGTGTGCCATTGGTCCCAATTTGTGTCTAATCTCTTCTAATGTGTGTCTAATCACTCATGCCTGCATGAGGAGCTGGGCTGGTCTTTCCTGCTGTTAGCATTGTTCATGTGGAGAGCACCAAGAAAGCAGGGAGAAAAGAACAGACTAAGGAAAATGTCATAATTTCCCAAGAAGAATGAGCTCCCCCTACTTTTTCAGAAACTAGCTTTGCTTTCGTATGGAAGTAGATTCTGCAGGCAGTATAAAATCGGAACTGTGTTTTCTGAGCGCATCCGTTTGTTGAATCTATCTCTAAATGCCTAGCCCTATGATGGTAGCTATTCTCTACACATGAAACAAAGGGATGGATTATGTATGTGTTTTTGTCAAGAGCAGTGAAATACAGCAACAATACACCCAGAAGTTTGTAGGGTAAAGTAAAAAAAAGACTTTATTTTCAGAAGCAAAAAGTTACAACTGTTTGAATCTCACAACTGTTTGAATCTCAACAACTGTTGTGGTTGCTAACCTACACATGCGCACAGAAACTGCCTTTCATGGATGAAAAATGTCTTGCTTATTCACAAGCCCTGAAGAAATAAACATTATTTTATATATATCTGTACTGTTGGCAGTGAGGATTTTATTTTTTCATGCCATGTGCCAAGCTTTCATTAGTCAAAGTGTGAAAAATTCCATTTGCTGTGTTTTAGAGAGTTCATTTTGGAGGCATTCAGAGAGCAACTCAGTGGTCTTTCCGTCACTGGAGAAGGGAACACCCTAGGAGCAGGCCAGCCACACAGGACTCTGGGGTGGTGCTTTAATCCTCACCCTTTTCTTGACTTTGGGCAAATTGCTTCATCTGTCTGCGTCTTGGATCCCCAATGACAGGGATCAGGCTTTCAAGTCATAAATTTGTTCAGTAGTATAAACTTAATATGTCTCAGATACTAATATGGTGGTAGCCACATGGTTAGTCAAGCTAAATAAGTTTGATAAATAGAGGCGAGTCCGGGTCCGAACATAAGTTTTGGAGAAGCTCCAGAGCACAAACAGAATGAATCCTTGATTTCACCCTACACTGTCACACAAAACCAAACACACTTTTCTGTGCGCTTGGATCTCTCCTCCT
>NW_009717698.1:8360-76840 GCF_000703405.1 Apaloderma vittatum
GAAGTCCAGGTCCTCGTCTCTTCACCCCAAGCCTACCTCCTTTTGGGGCTGATACAGGCAGGTGAGATCCTTGCAGTGTATTCCCTACATGATGTCACTGTGGAGACAGTAAAGGATCGTGGAATAAGTAGTTGCCCAAGGAATGGCTTTAGCTGAGTGGGTTTAACTCCATGAAGCTATGACTATGTGAACTGAACATGTTTGAGGTCATATTCCTAACTATGCTGATGAACCGTCTCTACTGTCTGTGTTCCTCTGTATAAAATAGCAAAATAAGAGCCATCATAAGTAAGATCAAACCCACTGCTTATTCAGATGGAAAGTATTGCTTAAGTCCCCAGGGTTACATGAACTAGGAGTTTGCTTTCTTTTTAAGAAATGGTGTTGCCAAGTTCTGGACAGGATTTACAGAACAAATCTCGTGACATTATAATTCATTGCAAAGGAGACCTAAGTTTATCAACTGAATTATAGATGATGAAGCCTTATATCAATTTTTTAGAGTGTCCTGTTTTGGCTTCTTTTTTGTTCCTTCTCTGCCCTCGTCAAGATGCCCAATGAAAGACTTAAATCCATTTTCACCCTCTTTAGAGGCACTGACGATAAAGCAGATGAAATATTATTCCTTCTGAATAGTAAATTTATAGCAGGCAATAACAAATCCAAGACAATTTATATGGCCTTTTGCCAAAGAAACCAAAGATTTGAATCCATATACTGAAAAATATACCCGTATCTATTCCGGTGTTCAAGGAGCTGTGGGAAATCCATTTTTTTAAGTGGAATGAGAGAAAAGTATCCCAAATCACCTATGACCCTCCTTTTAAAGCCTGAGTGTCATCAGAAGGCTAAAACTTTATTAAGACTTTCTCATGCCTTTAGCTCCCTTAGTATCTATATCATATATTTATAATATATGCATATTATTATATATTTAGCTCTTAGTATCTAAAGGGCAGAAGGAATGAGAAGAATGAAGGTGTCACACCATCAAACAGCCAGGCTCTACATGATCTGTGTATGGGAACGTGACTCGTGGTGCAGCGTTAGTGTTTGCCACTGAGACAAGAGGAGCCTTACCAGATCCTCCCCTGAAGGAGCCGTGGAAGGTGGTGAAATGCTCCCTTTGAACTGAAACAACATCCATGAGTGCTCCTAAAACCAAACTGCACCTGGTCTCCTGCAAGTTCCATTCATTTTCTTTGGATAGTTGGCAGCTTGCTGCCCTTCTCTTAGCTATCTCCCCACAACGGGCAGTGTGTTACCCTTCAGTAAGCTGCATGTTTACTGGCTGACCGCTCCACCGGATTCCTTTTACTCCACCCATTCTCCATGGTTCCTTCTCTTGTGCTTTGGTCATATTGGTAGGAGCATAAATGAAGTATCAAAATCAAACCAACCTGAGATTTTCTTCTCCATTCTGAGAATGAGTGGCTGTCACAGTGTCTTGTTTGCTGAGGCAGTTTCGATCTCCACGGCTCAGCAGCTAAGGGAATCTACCAGACCTCTAGATGGGCATTTCTCAGGCTGCCTACTACTAGTTCACAGTTGTGGATCATGTCTCCTGCAGAGCTTGCTTTAATATTTTTGGCAAGTCTTACCATGTCCTCACCAGTCCTCATTTGGCTACGCATGTGGAAGTCTTCAGACATGTCTGCAGTCAGATGCTAACCATGTTTTCAATCAACACAATTCAGTTTTAAATTATAGCTGAAAGAGCTTTTCAGGCTGTGCTGACAAGCCTGGTCCTTAAAAAAAAAACCAACACAAAAAAAACAACAAAACCCAACCCCCTAGCTCCAAACCAATGTGCTTTTGGGGAAAGAAAAGGGAGGGAAAGTGACAGCCATTCTGGGAAGGAAGAAGCAATAACAAAATCTGGCACCCTGCTCTCTATGTGCTCTAATGATGCATCTCCATGTGTTTTGTGTCCTTTGGTAACACTGCCCTTTCCGTGCCATGTCATGGATCGTCAGATGAGGAAGCATGGCCCAAAATAAACGCCAGGCTGCTTTTCATCTCACGGGTTTGTTTATGCCAAGCGAACAA
The DNA here is from genome assembly GCF_000703405.1 of Apaloderma vittatum. Classification (NCBI taxonomy): domain Eukaryota; kingdom Metazoa; phylum Chordata; class Aves; order Trogoniformes; family Trogonidae; genus Apaloderma; species Apaloderma vittatum. Next base: position 10,410 of record NW_009717698.1, read on the forward strand.
AGTGACTTCTTTGTGGCTGTTTGCATTTGTCATTCCAAGTTGTCTGAGCACTAGGTTATAAATACACACCACCAATTGATAGCCTCAATATGTCCAGTCGGACAAGCTTTGCATGCTGGCAAGAAAAGGATTTGGCTTGCCTTAATTATTTTTATTTTAATACTTTTAAAATGTTTTATATAAATCAAAGATACTGTAAATACTACTCAGGGGGAGAGAGTTCGTTCCTCACTCATTTTGCGAACTGCGATTTGGATCAATAATTTTAGGTAAATTTAATGTTTCTTATTTGTATTCTTCACAATTACATATGTAAAGGGATGCTGTCAAGTTACGTATGCAATTCAGTGTCATCATCATTTTTAGAATGACATCAGAATTTTTAGCCACTTACCTCCTCTTAGAGGAGATGCAAGGTAGGAGAGGAACGTGAACGGCTGAGTTGTTCTGAGCTCTGCCTTAAGAGCGCTAATCGCTGTCCTGGGCCTGTGACAAGACAGCCCCGTTAATCAGCATCGACTCGGAGCAGTCTGAGCTCAACCCTGTCTTGGGGACCGTTAGCCAACTCCTGACTACTTCACTGGGGAATGTTCAGCCTTCTGGACTTGACTTTTTTCTGCACCCACCCCCAGCCCCCACCACTAAAAAACAATGCTGGTGAAAAATGCCTCTTTGGGAATTTAATTTTTGTGGAAAACATTTTATTTTTGTATCCAAGCCTTCCAGTCTGTGTAGGGTTTTCCGTTTGCTTTCAGCAAAGACTATTTTTCACTATTTTTCTCATCCAAAATTCTTTTTAAGAAATCGAATGCTTTTACCAAAAATGGATATCTTTTCCTTCCCCTTCTCCATTCACAACATCCCCCAGACCCATGAAAACAAGCTAATTGAAGGAAAGCACATTTCTTTTAAAAATTTCCCATGAAAATGATTTTGTTGTGTTTAATGTCTGCTTTGTCTGTCTTCTGTCTGGGGCTGAAAGAAAATTCCTTGAAAACTTTATCAGCCAGTGCATCTCTACAGCCCAAGCAAGGTTCCAAAAATCTCATTTATGCAATAATACAGTAACAATAATTGTGGCCACCAGTTATTTGGAATTTTGTAGAGTGAAATAGTTGTGCACAATTGTTTGCGAACTGGATCCCTGTTCAAAGATTTCACAGCTTCAGACCCATTTCCGGAAGAATGTCCTTATTAGATGCAGTACTATGCCCTGTGTTATTATATGCATTTGCATACTCATATATACATAAAATATGTACATGAGGTTGGAAGTGAAAGATCATGTCATGAGTTTTTTGTGCCTGATTGTAGTTTTGCTTTGAAACAAGTTTTTGCAGGGTGACCTGGAAATGATGTTGGTCCATCCAGAGCAGAAGACAAAGAGACCCAGGTGAGTTTTACACAGTGGTTAATCAGTGGTTACCCACTGGTTAATCAGTTTCTCTTTGTTTTTCTGGTACAAAAAGAGAAGATGGTGCCTGTACCTGCATGACAGCACGGGGAGGTATGTGCTGTGTCTGCACAGCTCCAGCTTCAGTCTGTACCAGACCTTCTAATGCAGAGTTAACAAGCCTTCACAGAGTCTGGTCCACACTGAAAAAGTGTGAAAGAAACTAGACATGTGGATCCATGTCCTTCTGTAAATCCTGTTTGCAGGAATGGGCTTCTTACTCACACTTATTCCTGTGTGTGTAAGTTAGGAGGCGTGTAATATAAATTGAAGTCTAATTTTTTCTTTGAAGCTATTAACACCCACCCACAAGCAACAGGAAACAGACTTCAACTTTAATTAGTACCAACACATTCAAAATTCACCCTATATTTGCCTTCAAGTGCAGCAAAGCAGCTTCAAAGCTAAAAGCTTCTTCACTTTCTAAGTAATAATGAGGTATTAATGAGTCAATTAGGGGCTTGTAAACATGGTGTCAAAGAGATATGAACTAATCACCAGCAACAGGAAAAAGACAGATCTCTCTGACTTCAGTGCTCTGTGCTCTCCCTAGCCCCCTGAGGCATTCTGTGCTTGTAAACTAATCCGCAAAAATGTTCTAGATTAATTCAAAACACTATCCTCTTTTTAATTCCCTCACTGTCTTCGGGCTTTTTTCTGAATAGATGCTCTGTGTGAAGGCTTTTAAATACGCACTTTTGTTATTGCAATAAAACCCAGATTGAAGTTCTCTTGCACTAAGTTGTCAATTTATATTTGGCTCCCTTCTTAGATACATATGAAATACTTCTAAATCATTTGTTAGAATATTTCCAGTTTATTTCCTTTTAGGCTATTTAATTAAAAAAATAAAGCATGTAATTTAATTAGAACTGACGAACACCACTGTTGGTGGGTTTTTTTCCATGAATTTAAAATGTCGGTGTTGAAAACGAGGGATTAAATACAGCAGTTAAATCTTGGAGTGATGCAGATAGGACAGGGACGAACATTCTCCCTCACAGATTTTTTAGCTGGAGTGTTGGACTAGGATTAGTGCCATCTGATTGCACTAATTTGCTGCACGACTTTATGAGTCACTTTTATGATTCTTATTTCCTTGCAGCAATACATCTCAGATCTGATATAGCTGGTGCCTGGAATCAACCTGTCGTGCTGCTTTCTGTTGCTAAAGGAAAAGCCACAGCAGGTTTATCCACAGTAAGATATTAAATGTGGTCCCACCCTTGTGATGCATTTTGAAGTTGTTCCTATTTGAAAATATGATTCTGAAGAACTTTTTATTTTCTAAATGAAAGTAGAGAAAGAAAAGAACAGTAGAAAAAAATGCCTCACATATTCATGAGATGCCAAGCAGTGAGGATTTAGGAAAAGCATAGACTGGAGAATTTCCTAAGATGGGAGCAAACATATCCTTACAGCATCCCTGATAACATACACTCCAAATCTTCATGTGACAGTTGAAATTCTGACCTCGTGGCTTCCTTTAGACTATCTCCACAGATGGTATTGCTCTGCAACTGAAAGTACTACTGATTTAAGAGAGGATTTTTGGATATGGCCTGTTGTCTCGTGGAGATTAGGGTGAAACTCCATATCCTTTCTCTGTGTGATCTCATTACAGTCAGCTCTCTAGGGGTGAAAAGTGAGTTCACTAAACCAACTTATTGTGAAAAAATATTTTGAAACATAACACATTGTGGTTTGATCCTTCATTCTCACAGGTATATGTTGGAAATCACTTGGTTGAAGTCAGTAACATGTGTGTTAAGCTCTCAGAAGTGAAAACAGAACGGAGGCCCTAATAGTTTTTCCTACATCAGGAATGTGATCTAATCCACAGGAAAATTGTACATGAGCTGAACAGTCCAGGACTTTGCCTAGTAGAGTGCAGTTGATGATAGCTCTGGAATTGCCTCTCGGCATAGCAGTTAAAAATGGTCTCCAAGCATTTGTGAGGAGAATTCTTACAAAGATGATGGTGGTGAATCATGTCTGCAAATGCAAAAGCCAGTACTGTCCTCCCCAGAAATTCAGCTTATTGTTTGAATTTTCAGCGGTGTTTTATTCTGGATGTGAATAACCTCTCATAGTAGCTGGTTATGCAGGTGTTGCAGTAGAGATTCGTGAGTGTTCAATACTATCACAAATGGCTCTCTTTTAGAGGTTAGCCAGCAGAACTTTTTGGGTGTCTCCTTCACCTAAATTTCAGTGTTTATTAAAACCTCTGCTCAATGAAGAATCGGCCACACCCTGTAGTCCTGTGCAGTCTAATAATGTCTCTCCCCTCAGTATTAAATGCTTGCAAAGCTTGAGCCTGTACGTGGATATGACCAATTCATTTTTCTGGACATGAGATTTTGTTACGGCATCACTGCCAAATGAAGCAGCTCATGGGTATCCCGTTGTGTTCGTGGTGGGAAGCTTCAGGGAAGATACCACCCAGTCCATGTCACGTGTAGATTCCCTGACCCCAAGTACGCACGCTCCTGGCTTTCACCCGAGCTTTGTGCCTGGGAGCTCATAGCCACGTGAAGATTTTGGCGTGTGATTGTAGGGCCAGGAAGGCTGCCGCGTGGGTGAAGATTTCCCCAGCTCTCATTAAGCAAACAGATGTAGGCCAGTGTCGTGACCCTTCCAGTATTTCTTTCCCCAAGCATAAGAGACAGTATCTCTGAGCAGGTTAGGAAGAGACCACAGCTACAAGCATCAGCCACAAACACATCTTGGGTGGTTCTTTGCAAGCACACAAAGTGCCTGAAACCTCGGACTCCTACTGAGAGTTTAAACGAGTTTGGGACTGGTGACCCTAAATGCATCTGGTCAGTAAATCACTGGTCTGGCCCACAGAGTCCCAGAGCGGAGGGAGCCCGGGTGTCCTGCCATGAGCGCATGAAGCAGAGGCCAAGGTGTGGGAGAGGGACCAGCCAGAGCAGCCCCCTTACAACATGTGAGACACAACAGTCCTGCCTCCATAGCTCAGAGCTCTAGTGCTTGGGACATTACCTTTCCTTTACCCCTTTCTTTCCTCCTCCCTTGTGTTAATCCTACATAACTCCCTCTGCTCTTTCCTTCTGGGTGGGGATCTTAAAAGACCCCCACAGTTCTGCAGGGCCTCTCCTGTTTGTGTGTAATAATACAGGATGGCTGGACCATTAACACCTTCTCTGAGCACAGCATGTTGGAGTTGCAACACTTTCCGGCCTGGGCTCTTTTGCCAAAGGGCGTTGTGTGTGCATGCTCAACTCTTCTTTTAAAATCCCAAATAGGATTTTATTTTCTCTTTTCCTTCTAGTTTGTGTGTGGTTTTGCCACTGGTATCCATGGGACTTTTCCTCTTGTGGTTCCTTTAGAGGTAATAGTCTGGAGTTGGTTTTGGCTTTGTTTCTTGTTCTCCTCTCCTTCCTCCCCTCCATGTCACAGTTTCTGGGAGGTTGGTAACTGAGAGGGAGAGGCTGAGTGAGGCTGCAGAGTTGCAGGCGAATGTGTAGCCCTTGGCTTTTGAGGTCATTAGTTCATACAGAGTAAGTAAGAGACATCTGCAGGATTTTGCCATCTGAAAGCTGGTAGCTGGATTTCTATCACAAAATCATAATGCAAATGGGTTACTAGGGATTTATGACTGAGCTGGATTCTCTGGGGTATAATAAGGTGGGTCACCACTGAAACCTTTTCCAAGATTTAGACATTCCTAGTATCTCTGTCAGGTTACATACTTTTGGGGATCTAGTAAGGGCCAGATCAAATCACAGCTGTGCCTCCTGGATTATTCCACAGCTGTCTTCTGGAAGCTCTTAAGGCTAAGGTGCGATACCGTTGCAGAGAAGTTCTGAGGCAAGTAACGTTTCGTCTGTTTTACCCCAAAAACACAGCTTCGTGCACTCATACATAGGTATTATAAATATACCAAAAAAGCTCTGTGATGTTATGGAGATGAGGACCCAGAGAGAGATGACAAAGAATGATCGATAAGTGCATGTGAGGTTGATCTGATATGCAGGTAAGCAGTGAGCAAAAAGCAGTCTGAGAGGGAGGTATCTCTATGAAAGCAGAGGTGTCTGCTGCCTCCTTTCATGTTAATCCCTTGCCAGTCAGTCACAGCAAAACTGGGGAGAACTTCATCTTGGCAAGGATGTGTCTTATCAGTGACAACACGGCCTTGTTTTTAAGAAGATGGGCACATCTTTGTAAGAATCTAAATTTGGCTGCGTCCCTGTAGCTTTCCAAAGTGAAATCTTGCTCCACCAAAGCTCAGTCTTCCTCTTCACTTGAGTGGCTACAGTTCTGCCTCCTTCCTCAAATAAGGAAGGTGATACAAGTCACCATCTGGGATAGGCCAGAAGCATCTGTGATATAACTCTGGCAAGACAGCATTTGTCATGAGTGATCTTGTCACCTGCATTTCAGAGTGGTGGATGTGCCCAGAAAGAGGTTAAACTTAGTGACTCAGGAGCAGCAGCACAGCCTCCTGTGGAAGGGCAGCGAACAGTGTCTGTCCTGGTGCACGGGAATGGCAGTTCCCAGCAAGGTGAATCTGCCCTGCACACATCAGGCCAGTAACCTTCCCCCTGAACCAGGGCCTGCCCCAAATCACACAAATGCTGTTTGAGCTGTCAGCCTGGAGCATGGGTTGGCTGTGAGGTTAGCAATGAGCTGAAGCACAGAACACCGTCATTGTCTCTTCCGTGGACAAACAGTATCTTAGGAATCTCTTAATGTAGGAGAATGGTCACCTGAAACACAGTGAGAAATGACAGGGCTCTTCTCTTTAGCATCACTCAAGAGTTTTACTCCCTCTCTGACCTGGTCTCCCGTGGTGTTTGTCACTAAACTGCTTGAGTTTTCTGTATTGCAGTTTCCTGGCCTGGGAATGGGTTAACAGTCTATTGAGCTGGTCTTTTTAGACTACAGGCCTTGTGTATGCATATGCTGTGAGAGATTTGTCAGAGCTTTTCCTGGAATGGGGTGCTGATTAGCCAGGGCCTCTTGAGAACTTGTAATGGTAATCAATATAATGATTGTAATAACTAATGATAACAAAGTCAAGAATGGCAACACAAAGCTTCAGAATACAGTGTTCTTTGATTCTGAGGCTTTGGAAGGGAAGCAGAAAAGAATGATTTGGGGACATAATAAAGGAACCCCCCTCTTTCATAGATTTCCTCCTGGGAAAAATATTTTATTGAGTGAGGGTATGCTAGCCAAAACAAGGCATAAATATTTTACTTGTTAGAGCACAGGCTGTTTCTCTTCTGGTTGGCTCTGTTGCCAACGCTGGCCTCAGACAGAAATTTGCAGTGTCCATTTCTCTACTGTGTGGTAAGGGAGTGGAGAGGCATGGAGACCCAGGTCATGGATTGAAAGCCTGCCAAAAAAAAAAAAAGAAAGAAAGAAAAAAGCCTTTCTTGCAACAATTGTCTTGCTCATAAAATGTGACATTTGCATGGCAGCCGCCAAGTCTCTGGTTTTGTCTTCATAAACAGGGCTTTGGAGCAAAGATGTGGAAAGCCCAGTGTGGACTGAATTGGGCAAATGGACCAGGTCTCAGCAGCCAACTTGACAACAAAGCCAATTACCCTGTGAGGGCAGAACACATACTGCCATTTTTCCAATACACACAGCCCTGTGTGAGTTCTCTGATGTCTAATAGGGCTTAGGCTGAGCAGGCTTTCTCTCCCTGGGAGAGATTCCATTCCCCTCTACCTGACTATTTACACAAGATATGGAGAAATGTAGCATCACTGAGCTCTCCGTCTCTGTTGAGCGTCATCGGATCGGACAGTGCTTTAGAAAGGAGATGGACAGGAAGGCAGAGCTGCTCAGGCATCTGAACTCATGTAAAGACTGGAAGCATATGTGGATTTCCCTCCCATTGGAGTTGTTTGATCACTTTTAAAATCTGTCAGGGTAAATAAACATCCGTACTGAGTCTGTGGCTCAGAATGTCCTTACACTGTGGATTTGAGAGCCTGAGTGGCAGGGGGCAGCTGCTAGGAGAAGCAGGGCTGTATTTCTTTCTTATGCTCCCTCCTTTAGCATGAGCAAATGTCAAGTTCTGAGCTCAGGTGGATCTTTGGCCTGACCCAAGGTGACAGCTCTTGCATTCTTATACCCAGTTTCTTAAGGATCCTGTCTGCACTGGTAGTTTACAGTGATGTCTAGGGAAGAGTATAAAGACAAGGCAAATGATATCGGTATTTCCTCAAGGTGTTCTCTCTCAGCCTGTGGAAAATTGTGATTCAGAAACTGTGAGCCTAAAGTGGTATCTGTTGTGTTTTAATACCTCTACAATTGATTTTTCTTTTGTGTAAATAACTTTTGAGCCCATGTAAATGGCTGACACATGACAGAGAGCTCCATAATTGCACTACCTGTGCAATTGTCTGAAGAACTCTCTCCCTGCTTCTGCTCTGTACCCATCTCCAGCTGATACCAGCTGATGTCCTGCAGCTCTCAGAACTTGCAAGGCCCTGTCCATCCCTCAGTGCTCCCTGTAGTTTTATAGACCTTGAGCATATCTGTCTTCTACCTTCAGGCACATCAGTCCTCTCACACAGAAGTTCTCCAGCCATTCTCTTCCATACCTATTCCAATTTTGCTATATCCTTTGATGTTCAGGGAGAAGCTGGATGAAAACTGCCTGTTGCCCAGGGCCGAGCCAAGGATTGTTTGGCTTGTAACATTGCTTAGAGAAATTTAGGGTTTGTTCCATGCTTAAATTCCTACTGGTGAGCTGAAAGAGGGCAAGAAAAGGTGATCCAGAACCAGATATGGCTGGTCCCTGCTCTGTTCTATCAGGTTAACTCTCCAGCTGCACTGTCTGGAATCAGAACAGATTCAGTTGAATTAGAAGTGGAGAAAGTTTGTCAGTAAGTTGGCAGGTGAATTTTGCTTTACACCATGGAAACGGATATGGGAGTGAAAATCACTGCCAGTCAGTGTGCATTCTCTCTGGCTCTGTTTGCCAATGAGAAGACACAGCAAAAGCCAACTTTGGTCTTGCCTAGTGATCACATTATGAATCTGCTTAACCACGTCTTCATTCCCTGCTCTGTGAATGCTTTTTGAATTGAATATCTGTTGGTGAAAGTTCAGAAGTGACTGGTTTCTTTCTAACCCCTGAAAACTGCTTTCAAAAAGATTTTTACAAATGCTGCAAGTCCTCTTTCTTCCCATCCAGGGAATTCAGTCTGGGCACAAAGGTATCTGCCAGGGGATTGCAAAAGGTTATGCTCCAAAGCTAAGCATGTGTTTTTATGAAATGCATGAATAGCTTTGACCACACTGAGGGAAAATGCACTCTGTAAAACTTAAGCCATTGCAAAGCAAGCTACGAAGCTGGAAATGTTGTGCTGTCAAGAAAAGGCAGTTCCTTCGGTCTTCCAAGGTGAAATCCTAGCTTTCAGCTAACTATATGAAGCTAGTGGCAAATTTCCCAGATTTCAACAGGCCAGGGTTTCACCTACAGTTGTTAAGGATTGCAAGGGCTGCAACAGACCGGACAGAGTTAACTCTGATGTCATCCAAGCAGTGGGATTTTTCCCAGTGTTTTCTGCAAGGGGGTCCAGGAACTTGCTATTGAATTAGAATCTGTCTAGGAAGAGTCCTAGTAATTGCAGAAACAAAACCCAATGGTTGCCACTTAATCTGTAAATTCAGTTTTGTCCCAATTAGCTGTAAAGTTGGCAATGAGCACGAATGAGGAACAGTGAAATGAAAACTTCTCCAGTGAACACCATGTTCACAAACTCTTCAAACTGCTGACTCTCATTAGAGAACCAAGGAGGGGAGAAGATTAAACCACAAACAGTGAGATCTAATTATCTTCTTTCTTATTTGTTCCCCCACCATCTGGAAGTGGCTGGTTTACGTTCTAGAAGAGGGGTATGTTCTAGACCAGGTTGTGCAGTCTCTCTGCAGCAGTGTTGCCCGTCTGAATTGAGGGAGAGAGTGCTAAGGTTTCATTCACATGGGACAGATGTGCTCTCTCTCTGTGCCCACTCGGGCACAACGACAGATCATGCTGTTTCCACTTACAGAGATTTTCGTCAATACATCTCAAAGGATATTTTGCAGGAGAGGGAAAAAAGAGGACACAGAATTGAAGTGAATTGTCTGAGGTGACAGAACAAGGCAGTGTCAGAGCTGGACTCAGGATTTGTGACTCCTTGGAAGTGTTTTATCCACTAGAGAAAGCTCTCTGTTACTGCTGCTGAAGATGATGATAGCATTTTCGTTAGGCAATTCAAAAAGAACAATTGTTCTATTCAGTGTTATACAGCAAGAAAAGGTATACTCAAAACAAAGCCAAGGTCTGACTGTTAATTCCTTGTTCCCAACCCGCTGGATGTTGCTGCCTTATGAAGAAACCTTCACTAATTTCCCTAAGCAGTAAAACCACCCTAATCTTTAAAGATGTTGCTATTAAAATTCCCAAAGCTAACTTTCCTTTGCCTCCAGACAGATCCTGGTGGAATCTATAGAAGTCTTGTGGCATAGGTTGGACCAGAGACTTCCAAAGGTGCTGTCCAGTCTAAATTATTCCGTGATTTTACAGAGTCCTCAAATCAGCCTCTGTAAGAAAGATCCTGTGCCAGAAAATACTTGTTTGGGAATACTAAAGTCTGCAGGGGTAAGGCTTATCTTCAGTGAGACTGCCAGAAACTTGGCAAGAAACAGTTCACCACTATGGCTTTTAAAAAAGTTTTTTCCCAGGATCCTTTGCAATCATAAGCACCTTTTCTTTTTTCTTTTTTTTTTCCCCATTTGTAGGCTGTTTACCCAGTGCAGAAGTGGTGGGTGAGCTCATGTCATTCCAACACCAAGTTCTCAGAATGAGAAAGCTGTGTGTTACCTCATGTTCCTGTGGCTTAGACTGAAGCAGCAGTCTCTGACAGATGTTAGTTCAGAGATCACAGAGTACAGATTGACTGAAAAAATATGATTCTGGGTAGATTTACCATATAGTGCCTCAGATGTAGCAATAAGACTTTGGGGACAGAGAACAAGTGGCAGGAGTTGAGAGACTGTTAAGAAATACTACACCTTTCATGTGCACTCACCTATTAATGCAGATAATGCTCAGAAAGAAATAACAAAACACAGAGAATTCCCAGAGCTTTGTTTCAATTGATTATAAGCTCTTACGGCTTCCATGGTATCTTATCTTTACCAGCACATTAAAGAAATCCTAGTCTCTAACACTTTCTCCGTGCTGCATTCCTGTGTAGGAGCACTGTGATACCCTGCCCATTTCGCAAATGAAACACTGCAGGGTTGAGGGGCTGCCTCAGGGTCATGCAGGGAACCAGTCTTAGAGCAGAGAATTAAACAAAGGTCTCCCAAATCCTACACGCGCTGTAACTGCTTTTGCTTCCCCACCTAGCATGCTTCAGCACACAGAGCAAATTTTAATTTGATGCTGAGGTAGGCGTGTGCACCTCAGGCACCATATAAAATGGAGCATGGAAGTCCTTGCAGGAAAGTCTTTCTCTGGTGAGCAGTTACTCTTTCAATCCCATTGACTTCCAAAAGTCTTTGCTGTCAAGGATGGCTCAGCGTTGGCCTTTCTCCGTAAGCAGTTTTGTCAGTCAAGAGCAGAAGGTTTTTTGAAGTCAAAATACTCTGGCAAGTAAATCACAGGATCAGAATATGGCCCAAGAAAAGAGAAAAAGAGTGTCAGCGCTTGTCAGGAAAACTCATCTGAACACCTCTAGCAATTTAAGGAAAGTCCTAAAGACATGCCAGCAAAACATTTGACTGTTTTCCATTAAATAGTTATCACAGATCCTGCTTGTGAGCAGATCCATTTCTTAATATAAAAAGCAGTTTAGCCACAGCCATTATGTATTAAAAAAATAAAAAATTGTGAGTTCAGGAGCACTTGAGAAAAGCAATAAATTTTCTTTTGAACCATTAAAATTTTTGTTAGGCAACATCATAGTGTGAACATCGCCTTGTCTTCCGACAGTGGATTAGTCCTCCAAGTCCTCCTGTGCTCTTCAGGTCACTAATGAGCTGTTCAGCCCTCAGTAAATAAACTGGGCGGCACTCTGCACCCAGGAACCTTCATGCCCCTTTCAGACACATAAATACCTTTATTCCCATTTTATTATAAGTGCAATAACGCAGGTCAAGCTGGAAATAGGATTCTAGTTTCATTAATCTAATTGGACAGCAAGGTGGATTAAAGGATTAAACTAATAAATGGAGATAACAGACTTTTCAGCTGTCTTGGATTGGCAGAGCAAGTTCATTCTAACATGGCTTAACCCTGTAAGCCACATTTTTTACCACCTTGCAGTCCGCTGAGCTAATGGTTCTCTGACATCCTGCAATGCCATCTTGGGATAGCTCTGTTAATTCCCATGCCAAAATATTAGCTGCCATCCTTTACCCTTTGCAAGTTGCTTGATCTGAGCCAAGAATCTGTCAGCATGAGAGAAGCAAAATCAGATGGTGCAAGCCTGATTACAGTCCGGAGCTGTCTCACCCAGCCCTCCCACTGCTCATTTCTCAGCAGACTTGCTGCTCCGCCAGGTTGTTCTCCTGCCAGTTCGTCAGTCGACGACATTAATAAATGGTTATAAAGATAAGTTCCATCTTATCCTGAAGACCTGCGGGTGATGGAAAAGATCCCTGGAAAAAGAAAGAGATGCAAGAGGTAGTCTTGTCTCGGGTCTTTTTTGATAGAGCAAAGGCAAACAAGACCTCACTGGGAAGCAGTATGCTCCAGAGTCAAAAGCAGTGAGTGAGCCTGTAATGTGTGATCTCAGTAAAATCCATCTGTCTCTGATTTTTGTCTAATCCTGGTACCTGTATCCAGTAAAAGAAGACTGTCATACACTGCACAGCTCCCCATTTCCCTTCTGAGGCCTTTGCTACAGCAGAAAGGGGGATCTGGAGCAGACCCCTTTTTTACTTTGCCATGTACAAGTGCCTTTGGTAACATGGCTTTGGCAAGACCCGATCAAAATTATTTTTAATCATAGAATCATTAAGGTTGGAAAATAACTCTGAGATCATCATGTCCAACTGTCAGCCCAACACTACCATGACCACTAAACTATATCCTGAAGTGCCACGTCTACATGGTTTTTGAGCGCCTACAGGGATGGCGACTCCACCACTTCCCTGGGCAGTCTGTCCCCCTGCCTCACCACTCTTTCAGTAAAGAAATTTTTTCCTAATATCCAATCTAAACCTCCCCTGGTGCAACTTGAGCCCATTTCCTCTTGTCTGGTTGCTAGCAACATGGGAGAAGAGACCAGCACCCATCTGGCTACAACCTCCTTTCAGGTAGTTGTAGACAGCAATGAGGTCTCCCCTCAGCCTCCTCTTCTCTGGACTAAACAATCCCAGCTCCCTCAGCCACTCTTCATAAGACACATTCTCCAGACCCTTCACCAGCTTCATTGCCCTTCTCTGGACCTGCTCCAGCACCTCAATGTCTTTCTTGCACCGCGGTCCCCAAACTGAACACAGTACTCAAGCTGTGTACTCACCACTGCCGAGTACAGGGGTGCAATCACTTCTCTACTCCTGGTGGCCACACTATTTTTGATCCAAGCCAGGATGCAGTTGGCCTTCTTGGCCAGCTGGCTCATGTTCAGCCTGCTGTCTACCATATTTGCATACCGTCATGTTTACAGAGGATTTTATGGTCTTCTTTTAGTATATTTAAGTTTCTGAGATGCTCCCAGGGTAAAAAGCAGTGCTGTCCTTGGATTACACAGGCATCTTCACACAGTTACCCTTTAAAACTTACTTTTGCTGGTGGCTGAGCTAAAAAGGTAAAAAATGTTGCTGACAACCTGGCTTTTTGTTACAAGCTATTTGGTATATGGATGATCTCTTTACTGGATACAAGTTACGCTAAGTTAACCATAAAATTCCTGCAGAACCCTCTCCTCCTACTACTACCCCCTCTAATTTGTTCTGGATAAAATTAATTTCAGCACCCACATTGGCCTTTCTCTCCTGTTCCTAGGAGGACTCCTGTGCTCACGCTGCCCTTCCTGACTGAATGTTCGTCCTTAGGCACAAGAGTCAACATTTTGGCCCATGGACCAATTTTGTTCCTGGAGCAAAGGATGAACCTTGCAGCATTCTCTGTTTCCTCACATCCAGCCACCAAAATTAGGAATGTGAGAGGAAAGATGGTGTTCCTGCATCACAGCTCCACAGTCACTCTGCTCTTATGTTGGGCCAGTGGCCAGTGTTTCTCATAACTCCCTCATCTTGTAAGCCAAAGACTCTTGGATCTGTCTTATTTCTGGGTGGGACTAGATATGGAAGTTACAAGCCAAGGTGGCACATCCTCATGCCAGACCACAGGCATAGAGTAAGTCTTAATTTAGTCTGATGGTCACCACAGAGCTGACAAACTAGGAATAGTTCTGCTTACAAGGAGCACATGGGAAGCTTCCCCTGAATCCATACAGGAAATATTCTCCCAGACAGGACCCATGTCAGCCAAGCCATTTTTAATTGAGTGCCACAGAATAAGGCTGTGGTCAAAGGCAGAACCTCTCCTAGCTCACCATAAGGCTGGGGAGCTCTAGGCAGAGACAGCAGAAAGACTTTTCCTCCCAGCTGACAGAGACACCAACACAAATTTCCCTACAGCTCCTGCAATAGGATTGAGAACGGGAGCCAGAATATGGCGGATGTGAACTCTCTCCAGGGCCTTGGCAGAAAAGACATGCTACTTTGTCAAACTATCAGAATTTGTGGTGGAAATGACCTATTAAACCTCTTTGCTCTTCCCACTGTCGTCACCCTCCATTCTTCGTTTCCTAGATCTGTTAATGCTTTGTCAAAAGGCAGAAACACAGCTTTGACATAAAAAGCTGCTGTTTACAGTCGACGGAAAGCTTACATTAGACTGGGCCACCTGAACCCCCTCACCCAACATAAACAGAATCTATCAACACTGCTTAAGCCATTAACACTGACAATTGAGGCTTTCCAGGGAAAGCCCTTATCAAAAAGGGGCTGTGAATGAAACCCGATGAGAAAAAATCCTCGTTGCCCCAAATGTACTCAAATAACTTCCATGAGAAGACGCGGATGAGCCTTGTTAGGCTCACCCTAATCCCTTTGACAAGGCAGGGATTCCTTCAGGTTGGAACACAAATCCTTCAGGAATCTGAGCCTTCAGCTTCCTCTGTTCTCCGCTGCGGTGGCAGTTATAATTTTTTTAAGATCATTATCTGATCAATGTGGGATGGGAATGTTTCGAGTTGAGCGTCTGAGTCATTAGTGGAGAGGCCCTTCCATGCTCAGTGAAGTCTGTTCAGAGAAAGCCTCCCTTCAGAGCTCCCCACAAGATTTGTGACCCCTCTCTTGTATGTGCTCGGACACCAGTGATTTTGTGGAGATGGCTTGAGAAAGGGCTGTCTGAGGGAACCCACATGGAAAGTATCTCCTGAAGGTCTTCCTTCTCATGAGTGTTTAGAACAAAGGATGAGGCGAAGGCAAGAAGCCTGTAAAGAAAGTTCCACAAGGGCTTTCTAGATGTAATCGAAATCCTATTACCTCAAACACTTGGCCCTTGTTTGTAAGGCAGAAGGCTTCTGGGAAAAAACCATTCTCCGGCTCAGTACTGACTTTCCCTCTCCAAACTGAGACTCTGGAAAAAGCTGAAAACTAGAAACAACAAATAAAGAGCAACAGGCACTTTTTTCCAACTTTGTGATGAGTTTTTAATTGTCTCCACACAGAATTTCCCAAAGATTCAATGGAGACAAGGTATTTTCACATTCCAAATGCAGAAACCTTCTTCCTCTTCATTCCCTCAACTGTGTGAGAAGGAACCAAAAGTGAGTCATAAATAAAGGCAAACAGTAGATCATATAGCAAATATTGCAAACATTGTTTAGATGCATGTAGAATTGCTTTCTGAGCTATATATCTCTTTTCTCAGAGGAAATCTAGCACATATCTACCTCCACCTGCTGGAAGGGGATTAAAAATGTAAATTATTATGATTTTCAGATTATAGACTGAAGATATTCTACATATTTTCTGAAGCTCGAGGTGGGGAAAGAGAACTTCTTTTAGTGAAGGGAAACTATACCAAGGCCACAGTTTCAAGATTTAGCAAGTCTTCAGTATATGTTTATAGTTAAATGTGTAGCATCATAGGCCAGAGGGCGGCTTGTTTTTGTACTAAGTACATATTTGACTGACCTTTCTCCACGTTGGGTAGATATTTAGGAAACAGTATTGGCCTCACTGGACAGTGGTGGAAATCCACTGGAATTTAGCTCAAGGCACAACCAGGCCCTTGGTATGTGAACTGTGCAAGGCAACTGAGCTTTTTCCTCTCTGCAGATGGTAAATTCACAGACATTCAGGACAGAAATATTCTCATTTTAATGCTTTCACTGCTGGCTGCAAAAATGCCGTATGTTTAAATCACAGAGTAATCTTTTTGATCTAGGTTTAAAAACCAAAATATTTGTCTTTTGTAGTTTTAAAGAAGGTTGGAATTTTCCTGCATTTTTTTTAAACTTTTATGGTAGTTGTAAAGAATATCAGATTGGTCACGAGGAAGGATTCTTCACGATAGTATGCTAGCCTGGACTTCAGAAGGTTCGAGTTTGAGTCTATATTCCACCACTGATTTCCTTTGTGGTGGCAGTGGTGGCTGTAAACATTTTGTGAGATCAGTGACACTTATAGCAGAAATATCTTTTTCGTCCCAATTTTCCACAGGCATTTGAGCTAAAGATGCAGAATAGCAAAAAGAGATTGTCCAGATGATTAATGAAATAGTGCTAGTGCTATCCCCAAAATTAGAATTTTACAACCCCAAGAACATACGTTCAACCTTCTGGATTTGTTTCGAACCAGGCGAGAAAAGCAGTCAGACTGAAAGACCTAAATTGCTAATTATGGGGATTATCACTGGTTTCTTTGACTCTTTGTATTTTATCTTCACAATAACCCTTTTTTGGTAAACCCTGGCCATAAGAAAATGCGGATGCTGAGAGAGAAGGGGAAGGGGCTGATAGTACATTTTCAAATCTTATCTCTGCCCTCCTTAGCTAGAGTTTTCCATGTGCATTACCAATGGAATGCTACATTTTTGCACAAAACATCCATGGGTCATTAACATCTTCTTTCCGCATCCCAGGAGGACGCATAGAGAAACCAGAAATCTGACAGATCCTCCTAAATCTAAGGACTCTTCCCACCAGATGGCTGGTCCACAAAGCATAGTGTCCCACCACAGACGCTGAGCAATTCAGAAGGCGTGACAATGGAATGCTGATATTTTATTGCTGCCACATCCTGCCTTGCTATTTTTTTCCCAATCAATTAAATGTCACGTCTGTCAAAGCTCAGCTTAGGTGACCTTGAGCATCCATTTGAAATTGAGACTTGAAAATAGTAGAGAGAAAGTGTACGTTTTTATTTTTTTTTCTTTTTTCTTGCAAGTCTCCAGAGAGTCTTCCACAAACTAAAGTGTGTTTTCTATTATGGTTTACATCAACAAGCTGATCTTGGGGACTTCTGTCTGTGTGTGTTTCTGTTACTGATTTCTTTTGCGTGTGTATGTGTGTGTGTTTATCATGGCCCTTGTTTTCTCTGGAGAAAGGAGACAGTAAAACCCACTTGAAAATTTATACACACAATGTCAGGAGCCCAGTTCATTCATCTGAAGACGCTCCTGCTGTGTTGGGTAAAATGCCCAGAAATATTCAGAGCTGTGTTAACCACAATTCTCTGCTTCCACGTTCTGTCTGATGCCATATTTGGAAGCTGTGATTCCTTTGCTCCATGCGGCTGACTCAGAATTTGCATTTACTTGATACCAGCATTGATTTCCTGTCCCTTTGGGTAGCTGTAATGGATGGAGTGGCCACAAAAAGTTCAGCACGACAAGTAGAGAGAGTTAGTAAGTGCGGTGGAGCAGTATCAGATGTCAGCCAGTGGCTGCTCAGATGTCAGTGATGCAGATTCAAATGCTGGAGTCTGGCAGATGCATGACCCACGGGTTGCAATGCGTTGTTAAAGAAATGAAACCTACCCAAGTTATTCATACTTACTGTGACATATTGCTATTGGCAACCTCATGCTGGGTCTACCCTAATCACTTGCCAGCATAAGTTAAGAAAGTGATTTCACATTTAATGATGCTTCTAGACGAGCGAAAGACTTCTCTGAGGGAGTGGCCTACTTTCCCAGCTCTCTCTGCCTCACAGCAAAATCTTCGTGTAGCCAGGAGCCACAAGGCTCAAAGTAGATCTCTCAGAGAACAGGATTGCTTCTCAGTGAGACACAGTGGCTCCCTTCAGAGTCCTACTGGGAAGTGTCTTGAAGTAACCCATCTTTCTCTGGCTCAGCTGTCCCTGCTGGCTCATTTCCTGCCACAGCTAGGAATTTGGATTGCCCAGCAGCTCTCATATGGAAAGCCACACTTGGACTGCTTACACCCCAAAACATCTTGAGTCATATGATACCGTCCTTGTCCAGCAGAAAGCTTTTACCCATTTGAGGCAGGGAGTATGTCATTCAGGGTAGAAGTTGTAAAGGCAGGCTGATGCTGATAATATTTTGCCATCATGGTAACACTTGTAAATGCATCAGAAACATATTCCAGGGTAATCTAAGAGAATAACAGAGATGAAAGCTGCAACTTTGGCTGCTATTGAAGCACTGGCGCTTGTCAGCAGCTACCATATAGTTCATGCCATTTTGTCTGCTTTCAGCACTTCTGAGAGCTTGCGTGTACTGGTGGGTGCAGGATGTAATGCAAAAGCCAGAGGTGCCAGGAGAGAGAGGTCTCATGTAATTTGCATAACTAGAACTCTCAGAAGCCCTTGTCCTGGAGAAAAGCTAACTCTACTGGTGCTATGTGATAAAGGTAGTGTGCATACAGGCAGTCCCTGCCTGAGAGTGAGATGAGAGACAACAGCAGATAGAGCTGATGAAATAATCACCAGACTCAGTCTGTCAGTCTATTATCAAAGCTTTTACTCACGTTGCAGCTTTGAAGAAAAGCAACAAGTTGCCTCTGTGGCTTCTTGCTTTCGTGGAGAGGTTGGACCAGATGATCTTTCAAGGTCCCTTCTAAGCCTAACATTCTCTGATTCTGTGATTCTGTGATTCATGGGACTGCCCTGCCTAGCATGATGGCAACACACTGAAAAGACAAAAAGTCCTTATGTGGTGGGTTATAAAGGCAGAGACCTGTGCCACTGAATATGAGGAAGGATGCAGATAGGGTGTTAAAAGCCATTCAACTATGTTTAAAGTAGCAAGACAAAGTAGGGCACTAAAGGAACACGAAGAGGAGGGCTGCATGTTTAAAAAGTATGTGCTAAGAAAATAGTTGTATCTATCAGACTGCTACCCATAGGGCTGGTAGTTCTCTTTCGTTTTGGGACAAGTTTGGAGGTTCAATTTCAAGCCACATTTTTCCTGCTGCCTTTTTGTACCACAAACTATACATAAGTTGCATTCTTCACCCAAGTGACTTCCCCTCAACATCCACAACCCATATTCTATTTAGTAAAATTTTATACAGGTTGCCATGGCAATCTGCCTCCAGATCCAATTCTGGGTCTCAGAACAAATGGGAAAAACTATGAACATACCATAACATTTTCAGACCTGTCTATTGGAAAGAACCTCTGGGAAAGAATCCTGAAACAAAGGAAAAGCAACATTTTATGACTTGGCAAAGAGACTTCCAGTTGTACCAGAGCATGCTGGGTTTTGGTTCTTTTTTTTTTTTTCCTGAACTTTCCCAAAGCAGCAGCATGGTAAAGAAGAGAGCAAGAGACAATGAAAATGGCTAGCATGCCACAAACACTTCTGCTGGAGATGCAGAAAACCTTCCGGAACAAATGGTCTTGAAAGCTTCTCACTACATTTTGCATAAGTCTCAAAACTGTTAGCTGCTCTGCCTCATTCGCCTCCTCTATATAAAATATAAAACCTTTTTGGTTTAATTAAGGAAATATCTTTCCATCCCATGCTTTAATAAGCTTAATCAGCCATCCTATAATGTGTGGTAACATTCAGGCTCTGCTGTACTACGCAGATGCAAATGCTTGCAGTCATGCTGATGAACGTCTCTCCAGATAGTCTTCAAGAGAAATGTCTAGGCTTGAAGAATGAGCACAGTGCACTTCTGACTCTGACAGAATAATTCCAGCATTTCATAGTGACTCTCTTCTCTCTACAAGGGGACAGCAGAACAGTCAGCAAATATCCTTTTTTCTTCTGTAACTTTGCACAGGGCTTTAGATGAAAGGTTGTCCAGGGAAAAGGAGGTTGTATAGAAAGAAGTAACAATTAGAAGAGCAAAGAAAGTCTCTGAAAGCATTTAGGAACTGTCTCTTCCATTCATTTGTCAGATTTTTAGTTCTTTGTCTCACTTTGCCATTGCAATTAAGTATGCTCGATGATTTCTTTCTCTTTTTTTTTCTGTTCCTGTACAGCTTCAGATGATGAGGACGAAGCAGAGCTGAGTCATTGACAGCTAGCAGAAGAAACTGTATTTTCATCAATATCTATAAGGGTCATAAGGCATAAAAATTCATGTCTAGTCTTTGAAAAGAGCCAGCACTTCCAAGGAATATGGATTATAGATCCTTCCAAATTTGAGCACACTGATCTATATTGAACATTAGCCAAGCTTTGAAATACCGTAAAGAAATAGCTTTTTTCTGAGAGGAAACTTTGTCCTCATGTGAAGAGCAAAGATAAAGCATGCCACACTGGCAGTCCTTATATGGTTTAAAACTTCAACTTCAATAGCAGATAAATGTCTCTGCTTCTGAAAAACATCTCTGAACTGAGAAAGAAATGGGCCTTTTCAAAGTGCAGTTTATCCTATCATTAGAAAGAGCTCTGGGAAGTCATAGATCTAAGTGCTCATTTCACCTTGTGGAAAAAGAGCAGTTAAGGATCTTCCATCCTTGATACGTTATTCCACAGCTCTCTGCAGCTGGCAGATCTGCTTCTTGGTGTTCTTCATCATTGTTAGGTATTTAAATACCACTACAAGTCTGATTCAACTTTTTAGGCAAAGAGAGCAAAAGGGATATTTTGATAACCTGACTGCTCAGCAGACACAATCTTTGTCTCAGTCCTCCACCAAAAAAAAATGAAAAAGGCATTCATGAAATGACATTCATCAAAAAGGAACAAAGTTTGTATGTGAAGATTTGTACACCCTAATCTCAGTCAGCCACATCCTGATTCTGCAGTAGATGTAGCTTCCTGGCCTTGAAATCAAAGAAATTGCTCGACTGTAATTAGGGACAACTGGGAAGAGTAGCTGATCTTGGTGGTTTGTGCAGCAGTGCAAGCCTTCAGTCCTTGCTCTTCTATTCCCTTTGGAAGTCCAGATGGCTGTCAACAGGACGGAGGTGTCTGGGTGTCCCTTGGGATTTCTCACTTGGAGCGATCTTTCAAAGCCAACATATCCGTGGCATTTAAACTGGTCAGCATTTTTGCCCAAACTGTGGATAAGCAAAATATTCTCTCACTTTCTCTTGTAATGCATTTACTGGTGCATTCTTTGTGGTTCATGTGCTGTCGTGCCTAAACTGCACAAGGGAGAGCAATGGCCAATAGACCTGCTTTTTTAAGTCCTGCCTCATATGGGAAAGCCTGGGTGATCCTTTCCAAACAGCAGCTTGGAGAGCAGGGCCAGAAAATGGCTGTCAGATTCCCGCTAGCTGAGGGCAGGGCTTGTCCTCTCTGACTCCTTAATTCCAGTCTACCAGAATAATACTACAGAGAAATGTCTTATGCCAGAAGCTGTTCATGCTTTTAATGAGAGGCAACCACAGTCCCAGTAGCTGGGTTGCCTTTCTTAAGGTGATATCCTGGCAGGTTTCCCACGGTAGTTCAGTAGCTTGGCTATTTCTTTTCTAAATTTACAAGCAATCTCCTGTTACATAGTGGGGCCAGCTTCTGGGATATCAAGTGGTTTTTCAGGTGTTGTATTACAGTGGGCTGGAAGTTTTTATTCACCAGGCTATGCATGTAACCAGTGTATGTTCAAGTGACTATGTCTCCAGTGTTTGTTTCTGTTCTGATTCATTGCTCAGCTTTGCATCTTCCATTGTCCTGTCTCTACTTCAGGTTCCTATCTATTTAAAAAAAAAAAAAGTGCATGTATGTAAGAATAAGGCTTAGCTCAAAGAAAAGATGTCCCACTTAATAACAAGTCCCATGAGCTACTCAAAGGGACAGTGTTGCAGAAGGTTTTAAAACTGGCGGCACATCCAAGTTCCAATTTATGACAAAGAAACTCCAAGTGTAAATGTGGTTCACAGGACTCCAGATCTGTGACTGGTCCAGGGTGATGAAGAAATTCTGACTCTAAAACATTTAGGACTGTTTTTGTGTTGTTCATATCTGTCTAACTGCTTAGCTGAATTAAACAAAACATCTGAAAATGATCAGTCCACCCGCCCAAACGTCACTGTTTCACAAAAGAAGACGCTGACTTACCAAAGATTACAATATGTACACATGTGTTTTATCTCTGCAAGATGTTTTCAAGAGGTTGAATAAGCCAGTCTATGTGCTGACGTGAACTGTAAGCAGAAGATCAGATTGAAATATTAGGCCAATAATATGGATAATATACACCCAGTTGCACTGCAATCCATCTCACTAGGTGACTCGGGTCATGGTTTTGCCAACTGAAGTTAAAGTGCACCATCTGGGATAATCCCACATTTCATATGTTCTTGCTTTGTTTTCTCAGTGCTTTAGAGTTCTTTGTAACCCCAGACTTTGACAAAGCTGCACCACCACTGCCTTGGAGAGGAAGACATTAACTGGGCTTTATCCCAGCTTGGTCATTCCAGCGCTATCTAAGGGTCAAGAACCGCTGCAGGAAAGCCAGCTCTTCCTAGAGCTCTGTCTCCACATGGGTGGCAGAGATTCCTCTGCTGTGAGGGTCAGCTGGCTATCTCAGCGTGTGGTTTGTATTCACAGAGTCATTGTTTAGAAGAAGACAATTTGTTTCAAAGGCCAGTTTGTTTAAGACATGTAAGGGTCCCGCAGGTACTGTTCACCATTCCTGTCATCCTGCTTTCGTTCTGCCACAATCACACAGGGTAAATACTGTGTGCCCACGCTATCCTCACTCTAGTTTACAAGAAAGATCAGAAAAATCAGTGTAGACTGGACTTCATCCTTGAGAACTCTTGAAGATAAGGCTAATTGTGCATTACGGGTTTTTTTCACATGAGCTCATGACAGCGGGCCTGTGAAATAGTTCATGATCTGGCATCCACTTTCAGTATATCTATGGTACAGAGAAAAATGAAGTGTTATACCCATGACCTCTAACATGGTAGATAATTCAGATAAAACTTGTAGTAAGCAAAAAAATTTCATTTGTCATAATTCTGGCACAGATTCCATAGCAGCAGAGAGGCTGATGGGTACAACATGAACACATTTAAAATCTAATAAATTCTAGCCAGGAAATGGTTGAGTCATGTGTAATTTCCCCCCTCCCCTTTACTGTTGGGAACAATCTTTATTTCTTAAGCATATCTTGTTAAGGTGACATTCAGCAACCAGTTGCAGGGAGGGAGTATTTTAGCATCTTTCCTTGGTTTTTCCATGGGTTTCCTTGGTTTCATTGCTCAAGCTTTCAAGTCACTCTTGTTTTGTAGCAAAGCTCACTACAGAACTGTACAACGTGTTTTTGACAAAACTATAGGCTATTTACAGCCACTTAATGGTTGTTGGTCTGCAATTAACACCAAGCTGATTGAATTAAAGGTATGCTTATTCTCCTAATGGATTTAATGTAAAGCTTGTGTGGAGAGTCTTACATAAAAACATTCCTGGTAATATGAATTTAAAATGGTTAGCAAAAGGTTTAGGATCAACAAAAGTAATTTTCATTTTAACTAAGTACTCATTATATGTGATTTTCTGCTCATTTAATAAGTTAGCTTAAGAACTGAAATGAAACTCAAGTGATTTCTGTGTGGATAGGTTCCATTCAAGGCAGGGAGGAAGCATTAGCTGCTGGGTAATCCACAAAACCACTTTGCTTTTGATGTCCCCACAAAGGAAGGGTTTGGAAAAGGCAAGACACTTCCTAGCATCACCAGTGTGAAGTACTTATCTGATTTAAACACACTGCTCATTCTGTTAAGATTTCTGCCCAGAATGTTTTGGGACATGCCACCAGAGCAGCTCCTGCGAAAGTCACCCTGCAGCAACACAACAGGCTGCTCCGGCTTCTTGGTCAGAACTTTTCCTGAATTTGTTTGTCCACAGAAAGGTTTGATAGTCAAACTGAGAGGTGGTCGCCCTTCAGCTTCAACTGTATAATCTGTTTGTTAGTGAGCATCTTTAGAGAAGCTGGATCCTTCCCTTGCTGAGACAGTTGTATTTCAATATTTCACATTAATAGACCAGGAAGGAAAACAGTTCTCACATCCTTCCTGGTGCCACTGGCAATCCCAACTGGAATGTCATAGGAGAACAGTGTACCTGAAGGAGTTTCCTAGCTCAGTTTTGGAAACACAGGTGAAGCTACAGGTTGAATCTCACCAGTTTTATAACTTAGAGGGGTGAAGAATAACCACTGATGCCAACTATCCTGTGGGATCAGGAGGACTTGTCCAGCATCAGGTCTTTATTGTACTGTGCATTTTGTACAGCGACCAAACACAGACCTTGATCAGGCACTTCTCAGGTACCTTGCTAACGGGGGACGTGCCTGAGCACACCAGACAGACACAAGTACAGGTAGAAAACAGATCTGTCCAAAGTACTAGGGGAGGCTGATTACAGAAGTAAGGTTAGAACTGTAAGTCACCAAATTCTCAGTAGCATAGTCCCTAGGACTGACCTCCTCATTCCCAGCTAGCATGAAATACTGTATACCTTTTTTGACCTGTCAGAGGCAGGCAGGGATAAGGAATAATCTCACCAAGGACTCCTTTGTATTAAAATTGACCTAGGATGAAAATATATTAAAAGGGTGTGTGCTATTTATGTTGATAAGTTTCAACACTGGTGTCATCCATGGATTAGTTGGTAGGAGGAATCTTTTTTCTTTTGGACACAGTAACATTTGGGAGCCCTATACCAGCATGAAACAGTCATGAGTGCTATTGTGAAAAGTAAAAGAAGACGTGTAATAAGTTTTATCTGTGTGGGCTAAAGGAGGATGTTCTGCAGCAGATGCTAATGAAGCCCCATTTTAGGAGAGCCCTAAGCCTGTTCATCTCTCTATCCCTTGGAATTAATGGCAATGCAGACAGCTAACTATTAACACGGGCTGAGCAATTCTTTCCCTTGCAGACCCTTTCAGCAGAGGTCTCAGAGCAGAGGTCACTTTTTGGTTAATAGCTGCAGATGGATTCCTCTTCCACAAATTTGTCCAGTCACTTCCTGAACCTGTCTGTGTTCGGGTCAGATCCCTTCTGCTCCAGTCTGGACTTCTGTCCTGTCCCCTGATGGGGAATTTTCTGATGCTGCATCGCTCCACTCTTCTGCAGGGAAATAGAGTTTCATTTCCCAGAACTGGGAAATGCAGCAGTAGCATTAGCCTTGAAAGAAAAAAACATTTTTTTAGAAGGAAGAAGGAAGAGTAAGGAACTTGAACTGTAGAAGCAATGAGATGAATTAACAACAAGCAGCTTTTTCCGATTTAGTGTCCCAAAATTTTAGGAGTAGATGAAAACCACAGCATGCAGGTGATCAAATGGAGTACTTTGCCTCCTAAATCAGTGTAGGGATGAGGGACTAGCTGGCATTTGTCACGCCCACCAATTTGGTTGAAGTGGAATTTGAACCACGCTGCTGGAGATATTAGACAATTTTCTTTCATCTGGATGTGGATCGTGTCACATGGTCACCATATGTGGTGTTCCCCGGCATGCACACACACACCTCTCACTCTACGCAGCTGTCAAAACAAACATCAGCTGCCTTTTTTCAGCGCAGGAGAGTTTCAGCTCTGGAAGAAGTGGAGAACTGTAGGCTTTTCTAACGAGATTTCACATTGCGGATTATCTTTAATCCAATTCATCTCTGACTGATACAGTTTTTTGGAAGCCTGTGGCCCATCTGCAGAGTTTGCTAGATGGAAACTTCTGACAGCTGTGCTGAAACCGCTTTCTCTGCTGGGCTGTAATAACAAGGAAAATCCTGTAATGATCTTCCTCAGCCATCGAAGGGCTTTGTTGTGGTCATGAACAAATCTGAATTTACAGCAAGAGCATTAGATTGTATACAAGGACTAGATTTTACTCAACCTCTTGAATTGGGTTCTCATTTCTTCTAGAAATGAATGCCAGAAAAATATTTTTTTAAAAAATTTTTAAAGTAGTGCTTAGCCTTAGGATTGCACCAAAGACCCAGGAAGTCTGAGGGAAAATGTTCCGTCACAATGTAAAAAAATGGAGACCCTTCTAATCCCTCAGGATAGGGAAGCCAGTCACAAACTGCTGTCTTCTCCTACTAACTATAGGAAGGGGATCAGTGTCCCAGCACTGAGAGAAGAGCTGGGATGCTAGAGGATGCTGTTCTGAGTCAGGCCACTATGAGATGTAAAATGCAACAAATGCCTTTTTTCTTTTTCTTTCCTTCTTTCTCTCTTTTTTTTTTTAATTCTTTTCTTTTGAGGTAACAGCCAGCTACCTCAAACTGAAACCTGACCCACAAAATAAAAATACTCTGGCTGTGAGTTTCCATTCATGTTGCAGTCAAAGCAAAGGGAGTAGCCTGGGCTGATGAACGAGGTAAGATGCTGCTGGGCAGAAACAAAAATGATCTGTGCTTTAGTGCGGTGGCCACAGCAGCTCTCTTGTTAGTCCTAGTACAGTGGCTGAGTTCAGGGGCAAAGTTTCTTTGGGATTTGCTTCATTCCTTACTGGTGTTTCCAGACTGGGTACAGGATTCCTCTTACCTGCAGTGGGCCTGTGAGCAAAACCACAGAGGCTGTAGGGGTGCCTGGGGAAGGAAGATTTAAGCAGCATCAGTAAATGTCTGAAACCCCACCTCCTGTTAGTTCAGGGAGGAGGCAGGGAAGACAGAAGCATTTGTCCTGAGATGCTACAGTCTCTTTCTGATCCTCTAAAAGCCAGGTTTTCCCTTAGTTTTTTTCCCCTGCTGCCACTTAACATTGCCTGTTCCCTCCTTAGCCACAATCGTCTTGAAGACACGCATGCTTCCAAATGCTTCTTGTTGCTTTATAACCATGGTTTCATGCCACCTTTATCAACACAAAGTTTTATACTTCTGGTAGTAGAGGTGACCTGTGTCTATGATATCGTTCGTTCTCTTCATCTTCTTCTGGGGGGTAAATTATTTAAAAGCAGAGGACTGCTCTTCTGACGTACAAACGATGTATGTGTTTTATGTGGTAGGAAGGTGTATAAAACTGTGCTAGCAATTAAGTTTCTAACAATCACAGTATTTAGACTGTGAGAGAGACTCTTCGTGTGACTATTCATCCTGCTCCTTACAGTCCCAGGGATTATGAGAGCCTTCCAGAGGGTAAAAGTTTTCCCTGTAGACTAAATCACAGACAAGGTAGACAATTACATTTATAAAGAAGGAGCAGAAGCTCGGAGACATTAAAGGTGAGACATCTGAAAGTGCTCAAACAATGCCTCCTTTGAAACATTCTTTGACACCATTAGAATTAGGACAGGTAACATTACCCTTTGAAGAGACCACTTAAAAAGCTTTCCAAAATCTGTCAGTAATTTGAACCTCTTCTGCCCTATCTCGGACCACAAAATCCACTTGTTCCCTCTCTGCCAGTGTCAGCGACATGCAGACTACTTTCTCTCTCCTACTCACACGGCCATCACAGCACCAGGGCCGGTGTGCAGTCATTGCACTGTCATAAGCCCAGGAGGTGCTTTTTCAGAGCAAGGTTTAGGATTCTTGCCACGGGCCGGGAGGTGTCTCATGCCTTTGACAGCATCGGGCAGCGGGAGAGTCCAGGGTGGTGGCTGGAGGATGGTGGGGCTGGGCCCTGCTGACACGGAGGCCACCAGCTGGCAGCAGTTCAGAACTAATATCGTTGGCTTTTGTGTAATTACCTTCGTTCCAGGGATATCTCTGAGCTAGAATAGCATAAGAAGCCTCCTTCCCCCAGCTGCCTCCCTCCCCCAGTCCATCCAAGGAAGGTTCCGCATTCTTTGGTTGCTAAAGTAGCGTGGGTATGTCTGTGTACGTGTATTCCTGTGCTAACAGATACGTCAGGAAAGGAACCTCCTGTTAAGTTAAAATGCAACCAAGAGAGGCTTCCCTGCAAAATCACATATGTTTTCCTTGAGATAAGGCTTTAGAGGGATAATATCATTCCCCCAAAAAAGATTTTTCAGCTCCCATGACACCCTAAGTAAACAAACACCTTGTGGCCCAGCATTGATAGATGCAAAATTAAAAGGAATTTGATATTCTCTCCAAGGCTAAAAGGAAAGAGCCTTCTCACAGGGGACTGCTGTACCAGAAGACTAGTGATGAGGGAGTTTTGTTCTTCCAGCCCTGGGATTCATTCTGCTTTCTTTCATTAATGTAAGTTTTCTGATGTGAAGGGAGTTGCACCACTGAGAACGTGAAGAGAATTAAGGTTTCTCTTCTGATACGACCTGGAGGAATGGGAGATGAAAAATGCTCCCTGAAAGAATGGAAAATCTCCTTTAGACACAAAGAAACTGCTTCCACGTCAGCCTTCTGCTCCTGTTCCCTTCACTGAATATGAGTTCCCCACGTCCATTTAGCTCATGTCTTCATCTTAGCTTCTCAGCCACTCCATACTCCCAAGCTTGACTTGTTGCTCCTCCATAGGAGGAGTGCCTCAGGCATAGATTCTTCTCCAGCCTCAGCTCCTGTCACTGCTACATTCATATATGTGGTCTCATGCCAATTCATCTTTTTTCCTTCTGTGTATGATGTGCCTGAAAATGGCCTTCAACTCCTACAGTGTTGCTTGTGTACTCTGCTCTCTCAACTGTTCTTGTTCCCATCACCACAAAGAACTTCTGTTCTGCTTTCCTGAACTTTCAAATTCCTAAAATCTCTGTGACCCTTTTTTATTGGTAGTCCAGACTCAAAGGGTCACTGCATTCTCAGTGCTCTCGGACAACTCTCACAATTCTTTGTGCACTGCAGGGTCTGATCAAAGCCCCGTTCCTGGGAGAAGAAATATGTCTCTGAAAGGGTGACATGTTACGTGTTTAATTAAATAATGGAACTCCTTGCCACGTGAAGCCATAGAAGCAAAAAGTTTATATGGGGGTCAAAAACTGCGGCAAATTCAAGGGAGAAAAATCCATCAAGTCCTTTTAAATCTGAAGACTGGCTCCAGAAATGCCTGAATTTGTTTTCTGAAGTTTGGAGAAATGTTTTAGAGAAGCAGGACTACCTTTGCTTTGGTCTTAGACTACCTTGTCTCTCTCTGCGCCCGGGTGCCCAGGGAGAAGTCATGTGCTGGTAGCTTGGCGTTAGGCCTGGCTGGCTCCAGATGTTACATCCACTTGGAGTTTCTTTTGCACAACCCTGCCCGTGTCCATCTCTTGCTCTCTTTACCCCGCTGACTTGCAGACTCTTTTACTAGTCTATTGCAAGAACCTTGTTCCCTAGAGCTTCCTTCCAGCATTCTGCTGTCCTTGCTCAGAGATCTCTCCCCCAAACCTCCCTCAATAGCCCGGGGAGAAAACAATTACTTATCATGTAAATCTGCAAAACCTCTTAGGGTTCAAGACAATTTACATAACAGAGGCCGTGCACCCTGAAGCAATACCAGTCCCTCCAGGGGAGCTCCCGGAGGAAGTCACTCATTTTGTGGTTCAGTCAGTTTGCCCAATGATTTCACATTTCAATCCACAGTTCGCCAACCTCTCCTTTGGAAATGCTGATGAAAACCTCGCGGAGCTCAGTTTAATGTTTCTGGACTGTAGTCCCTGCAGGTGACTTTTACTTTTCAGTCTGCCTGGCCACTGCTTTTCCTCAGGGGCTGTATTCTTCCCTCCCCACCGGCCAGTCGCACAGCCCCGGCTGCGGTTATTTACAGCAGCCTTTGCACTGACTTGGGCAGGGGCTGGGTTCGGGGCTGGATGCGGGGCTGAGGTGCGGGACTCTCCTCGCTCTTTGCCAGGGGAGCCCGTTCCTCTACTCCCGTCGCAGCGCCGCCCAGGGAGGGCTGATAAAATCACTGCATTGTTCTTCCCTGCGAAGCCTAAGGATAATGTTTTGGGGAGGAGCTCCTCCGCGTTATCTTTTACCAGTGAGCAAAGCAACTTAAATAAAAGAGCCATGGAAACTTCTGCCTAAAATTCAAATTCAGGCTTGCTTCCACATTGCCTTCTTTTGGAGTCAATTAAACATTTTCTTTCGGTTTGTTGCTCTTCACGATGCTGGGGGGATAAGGAGAGAGGGATGGATCAGTTAAATATACACTTAAGCCCTTTTTATTCCTTCGTATTTTCTTTTTGATTTCTTTTTTTTTTTTTTTTTTTCCTGACTCGGGAGAGGAGCTTTCTGGTACTGGATTTCTCCTCTTTTTTATCAGTGTACAGACTGGACTTCTAAAGTTTTCTCAGAGCAGCTGGTGTATATTCAATCTTACAAACTTTAAAAAATTCACCAGTTCTTAGTGAACATTCTGTTATATTTTTTCTTACAAATACAGTTAGTTTCCTTTCAGATGATTTTTTAAAAAAGATCATACTAATGCTGATTTCAGTAATTACGTTTAGGTCATCTTTCACCTGAAAAATCTTGCAACCAGTGTCTGCTGATAGTGCATGCATGTTAGATCTATCAGAAAGTCTACCAGAAATTCAGCTACTAAAATGATGCTAAATATTTAAGAGGTGTAATATGGCATTAGGTGATCATTTTGACAATAGCCAGTTCATAATAAAGATCTGGAACACGTCGCTGGGGGAAGTTACGCTTGCTAAGCACCTATGGAGGTTCAAGGGATGACTGGGCAAGTCTACGGGGAACAAAATCTATAAGGGGCTGTTAAATACAAAGCAACCAAGGCTGGTTCAGGAAGCAATTGGCAACTGGGAGTTTTCAGAAGTGGTGCTGTATATCTTCTCTGTCCTTATTATTTTCACAAGACATTCATTGTTCTCATTTGCCTTCCTTAGCTCATCCTTAAAAAAAATGTAGGAGCAATACTTTACAAAGGGGGTTTAAAGAAGAAGAAACTGAAGAGAAGTCACACAATTACAAAGATAATAAATTCAAGAATGGGGCAAAATATTAAATTTTTAAACCCCGCAAACCTAAGAACAGGGATGCAGAGGGGTACACTGAAGGGGGTACACCTTATGCAACACCAGACACTCCCTGAAGTTGTCCCGCGAGCAATCTAGGGCTGGAGATGAATGGGAGTTGGCGGAAGTACTGGTCTAACAAGGCAGCTCTTCTCATGTCCATCCTGCTGAGTTCATCTTCTGGAATATTGCATGAAATTCCAAATTTCAAACCCATTTTAGTGGAAGGGAAATGTGGCTGTAGGACATAGTGACTGAATAACTTATTTCAACCTGATGACTCATAGATTGGTTTCTATCTGTTTTGTTTTGTTTGGTCTTTTTTCCTTCTGCTTTTCCTAGAAGACAAGCTTTGTGGAAAACATATTTTCATCTGACACCAGTTCAAATGTAATTTAATTTTAGTTTTGTTAAGACTGACCTCATCCCGTGCTTGTCCAGCACTACTTGCTGATTTAAAGCCCCGTCATCCTGAACACGTAAATATGCACTGCAGACATCTCTTAGGCTAGAGCAGAAACTTCATTAATGGCAGGAAAAGCCTACAGGCTTCCAGGGATCCATCTTCAGAAGAGATATTTGCCTAAAACTTATTATCTGCCTAATGTCTTTTTTGTCTATCTGCCTGTCTCCTGTGTTTGAAAACACAGTGCTGAATGTGGGTCTTTATGTGGTCCTTTTGATGTGTGCTGGTGACCTGAGAGCCTCACCTCTTGCAAATTAAGGGATCTCTGCACCTGCACGCCTGGCAGACCTGTTCAGTAGGTGAGGCAAGTCAAAGAGAAAGCACTAGACCTTGTAAATGAAGCTGTTTTATCCGGGCACTGGTTCAGTGATGTAGCTTTGCAGGCAGCCTCTTCAGACTTGGCTACATGGGAGAAGGACAAAGTGCTGTTTCTTGCCCTCAGTTGAGGCAGCAGCTGGAGAGGAGCCGTGTGTGCGAGAGCCCTGGCAAACGCAGCTCAGTGGCACTGGTTTGAAGGCAGCGGCCACGGTTCTGGTGGACTGGCTGGGAAGAAAAAGGTGTGCTGAGGATAGGTAAGTCAGAAAAGCAGACTTACCTGTTCTCCCTTTCCACCCATGCTTAAGGGTCTGCAGCTGAGCAAAAAGGTGAACACTCCTGATTAAGGCCAAAGCAGAAAGCATGGAAAAGGAGAAGGAGGTAGAAGAAGGGTAAGTCATATCTTTTGAGGGATGTCCTAGTGCAGTCGTTCCCAACATGGAGTCCACACAGTGAGTTAAGTTGGAACAAATCTCCTGAGCCATAAGTCAGTTTTGAATGGCTGTAGAGTGTCCCTGAGTGTGTGCAGAGAGCATGGTGCAGGAGGAGGGGATGTCCACATCCTAGTACTCATTTTCTATCTGGGCACCTAAGCGTAGGTCATAAGAAGAGGATGCAGTGCCAGTTCACTTCTGCTTTAAAAGTGCTGTGCTTTTTCCCCTTGTCCTCAGCCAACCCTCTAAGCAAAACAAAGGTTGAGTTATTGGAAGAGACAGGTAGGGACGGCCTAAATGGAAAAGAAGTTGAGGAAGCCAAATTATAAATAGAGAGCTTTGGAAATTCAGCTAAGCTCCAGATAAATCTCTGGCAGAAGGTTTGGTATTGGCTCTGTAGGAAATGTCTGAACATCCTGAAAGCTGAAGAATCTGAAAAAGTCATCCAGAATATCTTAGTGCAGAGCAAGGTAGCAAAATAAAGGATGCGTTACAATGATTACCTCATCAAAGAGCTTTCAAATGACTGTGGCCTCAGCTGCTCTTCCAGACCCAAAGGAGAGATTAGGACCTTTGTCTATTTGGAGTTTGTGCAACCAGAGAGTCTCAGTCCTCCAGATCCACTGTCTGAAGAGGGAACATTTACATGAGGGCTGAGAAAAGATCAGCCTGATATGCTAGGAAAGACTCCCTGACCAGTGTGAGGGGAATCAAACACTCTCCTGGGAGAAGGTAGATTATGCAACAGGCACCTCTGAAAAGATCTTGGAATTGAATCCTGGGGACTTTTGCTCATCAGCCTTAGAAAAAATGCTTCTGTTGGATGGCTCCGCATTTAATTGCTGGGGAAACCTGATCAGAGCATAAAGGAGATTCCCAGCCCCTGGCTAAGCTTTTGGCTTTACTCAGTGTTTTCTGTCAGCCATGTGCTTCTCAGAAAGTTCCTTTCAGGTGCATCTTTCCTGAAAGATTAAATGCCTCTGTGCAGATTACAGTGCTGGGGATTAATTGCCCCCTGAGGCTGAACAACTGATCTCTTAGGCCACGTGCACAGGATGCAAACCAAGTATAAAGCAGGAAGCAGAGAGGGTTTGCCACACGAAACAGTTGGGAAACATATTATTTAAGGATAATCCAATCTCTTACATAAGGAAGAGAAATGGGAGAGGACTGCAGAGCAAAGTCTGTCAAATATTTGGTCCTAGAAAGACACACAACTTAAATCTGGGGCTTAATCCAACTCCACTAAAGTTGATGGAAAACTCGTAAAGGTTGTATCCTTCATGCTGCAAGAAGTGAATAAACATTTCAAAAATGGGAGACAAGGTGGGGTAAAGGTTGCTGAAAATAAGAGAAAAGCCTGAACTGAGAAATTCACAGAAGCAAGCAGTCTTCAAACCTGGGGAGACTTGGAGGGTCTGGAATTGAGGACACTAGTTTGGACAATTACCAAGAGAGAGGAACTGCTTCAACGTTTTGATCATAATCTTTCTTCCGAGTCTGGTGTTCCTGCCCTCCTTTTCCCAGATTTATTTAGGTTTACTGAGAGCAACTTCCTAGATCCTATCTGTTTCACTAGCTACATCCATGTTTGTGTAACGGCTAAATCCTAACACAGCCCTCTGTGTAATATTTCCGTCTTGGTAGGTACTTCAGATACCCCGTATCACGGGATGCATCAGGCTGTTGCTGCTGTGGGACCTCTCGAGCTCCTGTTTACCCTGTCAGATGTGGAAATGAGCTTTGAAAAGGTTCTGCCTGTAGGACAGAGATCCATGGGCTGCAAGATGGGAGCAGATGTGTTAGACGCTGTCTCGAGTTCTCCCACAGATTAAATAAACCGTTGTGATAATGCACCAGGACTTGTGGTTATGGCAGACAGCACACTTCTCACATGAGAGTGAGTCACATAGCGGGTTTGTTTTCTTCCCGTTCATTTACCTCTTATTTATCGGTGGTGGTGGGTAAATAGTGAAATGGGTTTCTCAGAGTGTGATCTTTTCAAAGGAACGCTTCCTCTGGAGAGCGCTGATTTGAGATAATTGGGGCAAGAGGGGGAGAAAATGTCCTGTTTGAACTTTTTTGGTGAAAAATGCAGATTCAGTGACACCAAACTGTAAATTAATTACATTTTTTGACACAGAAGGGAAAAAAAAGTAAGAAGTCAGAACGGTTCAAATTAAATGCTTGGATTTTCCCATCTCAAGAGACTTTTCACATCACAGATTATTTTTTTTTCTTTTCTGAATTCTTGAAATGGAAAAGAAAATAGCTGATTTTTTCACCATTTCATCATACAGTTGAGGAAAAAATTCAGATCAAGCTAGCATATTATTCTAATATTAAACACTGAAGTGGCAGGAAATTGAAATGCCCGTCATTCCAGCAGATCAGATTAGAATTCAAATTTTATATTTCCATGGAGCTTCCACTCCTCATCCCAGGAATCCCTTGCCCTCTGCACAGCTCTTGGGGAGGACAGAATAAGCACCTGGCCAGTGCACTGAAAAATGAGTGTCTGGTGCCCTCTATGGGTCCATGCACAACGATGGGCCTGAGTCTGACCCCCACGTTTCAGCTTCTTGCCTGAAAACCAGATCTAGGAGACTGCGAAATGAACAGATTGCCCCTGTGACCAAGACAACATCGATGAATAACTTGCAAGTTCTTTTTGAAAAAAAAAATTGAAAATTATCTTTAAAAATGTGTCTTCTGCCTCAGAAAGCAGGAGTGTGGTTTTTTTTTCTTTCTTTGAAGACAAGAGCTGGAATTAAAAAATAAATGTTAATTAGCTCTCAATCAGGTCTAGTGCGGCATGAATGCAAAGTGACATGTCACACCCAGGGAAACAAGGCAGCAGGGTCTTGCTCAAGACCTTTCCCTTAAACTAAGCCTGTACTGTAGCTGAAGTTGAAAAGTCTCTATACCTGCATACTTAGGTCCGCTTAATCTACTCATCTGGGGTAGTACTAGTGACAAGGCTGACTTTTTGAACAGCCTCTGCCCAGAGGCAGCCTTCCTTACTAGTGAGCAACTGCAGTCAATGTGTCTTAAGCTGGCTGCAGTGCTGCTAGCCCCCAGGAGATGCTTCAACCTCACAGTTTAGGAACAGCCCTCATTTTCAGTAAAACGCTCAGGGTGGAAGGAGCTGAGAAGTACAGTCTGCTGAGGGACTCCAAGAGGGCTTTGCAGACCAATTTACAAAGGTGCCAGAAATAACATGGAGTGCTGGCTGGGATGAGAGCAATTTTTGGTACTGAGACTTCCTGTGCAGTGCTGATAAAATAAACTCTACTTACCTTTCCCTGCTTCCAAATGGCTTGTGACAGAATTCATCTCTCCCACTCCTTCTTTCTCATTTATTTCCTCCAGTGAATACGAAACAGGCACAGGAAACTGGATTGACAGGCTTGAATATCGAGGATATCCATGCTCAGACCTGGCAAAGTCCAAATTACGAGCAAGCCTAAAATCTCCCTTCAGCTTTTGAGTTGCGCTCAGAGAAGCTCTCAACAGTGATCTAAAACCCGTGCACCTCACTGGTACCCAGCCTCTCTTAGGGTGTGTGTGGCAACCAGGTTCTTCAAAAACAAGATAATTAACAGGACACCAAGGGCTGAGTGTGGACCTGAGCTGCACCAGGAGAAGGGACAAGACATCTCTCCCTGGCAGACAGATATTCTCATGGTGGCTGCTGCTTCCTGAGTGAGTTGTAGCAAACCCGACTGCTGCACCCAGCCTCTCAGAGCAGAGCGCCTCGAACGCCCAAACTCTCGATGGCATCTAAACGCTGTCAGCATGTGGCAATCCCCTTGAATTTCTGGGGCCACAGCCCATCTCCATGTTGCCAGCAGCAAATTCCCATCATTCTGTGCTTTGCCAGCACCAGTCCTGAATGGAAGAGATTGTATATTCACCTGGAATTGAGGTTTTTTTTCTTTGACAGAAAGCAAGAGAGGTGCGTATAGAGTCAAACTTACAGGGCCTGATTGATTTGAAAAGAGGGGGAAGGAAAAAAAGTCTTAGGTGCGGTTTACCTTGTAAAGTATGTGTTTCCCTGCTGGTAAGGTATGTATATGAGTTTCCCTCCAATTCAAAGCAAGCTCTGTTCATCTCTTAAGCTCCTGTGTTGCCAGGATGGGCACTTTATGACGGAGCAATCCATTCTGTGAGTGGGAGCAAGGAAGAGTGAGGTTGCAATGTGCAGCTGACCAGAGATATTTTCGTGCCGCAGGTTATTAGGTCAGATGGTGTGGCTTATTCCTAGGTTTCTTCAGAAAGGCAGAGACCTTAATGCTAGAAATAGTTTGAAAATTATTTAATCACATCCCCTGTGTGTCACAGCCTGAAGGATCACACCTTGTGTTGCTGAGCTGAATCGTACAAGAATTCACCACTTCCCATGGTAGTTTGTCCTAAAATTAATCATCCTCTCTGTTCAAAATGTGTCTTTTTTTTCTCCATTTCTGGCTCTGCCTTTCAGGCACAGACTGTAACTTTGCCTTTTTCTGCTGGCTGAAAGAGTCCATTCACCTGTGGTGTTTTCACTGGCTGAAGATATTTTTATTTCTTCTAATCAGCTTCTCTCTATCCAATTTGGTAAGCAATCAAACTCTAAAGTAATTGTTAAGAAGTGTTTTGTAAATCCCTTTATTTCTGGTACTGTGTTTTTTACTGCCAAAAAAACCCTCTTCAAACTTTGGTATGTATTTTAATTATTCACATGAGAACTGGGCTTGGTACTATACAAAAAAGAGAAAATCACCTGCCTATGTGGCTGACTGTTCCTCTGTAAAAAGTAAAAGTTAGATATTCAATTCTTTTCCATTTTGTTACTGTGTCCTCTCTAGAGTCTTCTGCAGATCTCAGATAACTAAGGTTTGCCTAAAACATGCCTTTATCGATGTTTTAAAGCTAACTGTATTGTGTACAGTCAAATACATAATCACATTTCATGTGTTACATTAACCAACCATCTATCCAACTGAAATCAGGTTTGTATATCAAACTCTATTTTTCTGTAAAACTTTCTTGACTGGCATTAGTATTATTCTCAGCCTTCCGTTCTCTCTTTGTCTTTCAGTTGAATGATCTATCATTTTAAAAATTTTTTTTTGTCTGTGCTGGTTTCAGGCTGACTGGATTAAAAGTGGCAAGGTAAAAATGTTTTGTCTTTCTGAAACTCACCTTATATTTACCATCTGTCAGTCCTCGTGAATTTCTCAGCTTTTTAGGACATGCGAATCATCTCCTGATATTTGGCTGAGTCTTTGGGAGTTCACATATACGCATAGACCAGACTGTCTAGGGTGAAATATCCTTCTCCAGATTGCTCTTCTCCTTTACAAGTATTCTAAATCCAGAGCTAAACTACTTGTTGCATGTTTTTTCTCTTCTCAGTTATCTCTTATCAGCAATTTTACACTCTCCAGTTAGGTAATAGACAATTGTAATTGCTAGAATTTCAGTTAATAATTCTTGCTTAAGCACTTGTCTTTGGCTTTCACTCTGCCAGCAGTGATTTTCCTAATATCTTTTGCCTCCTTTACCAGTTACCTGCAGTTCATGGCTTCAAACTGATATTTAATGCTACCGATTCCTTCTTTAAAAACAATGGTCTCATGTAACTTTTTCAATTACTGTTGTCTTTGTGTCTGAGTTTGGCCTTTAGCCAAAGCTGTCCTTGTTCCTTGATTGGGAAATTAGTAGTTTATTAAAATATAAATAAATAAAGAGGAGGTGGTTAATGATGCAAAAGTTGGCTGAAACAGTGATCCCCTTTAAAAATAAATTCTATTCCAAGAAAAATATGCGAAGTCAGGTCAGAAAGACCCAGCCTCAATAACTGTGTTAGGGGAACGTGAACACAGAGAGATAAGAAGTTATTATGCATCCTAGGATGCTTAGGGAGTAGCTTATTAAACTCAAGCCTTTGATGGGAGGTAGTGACACAGAAGGAGGAAAGCAGCCCAGTCGATCTTCAGGTTCAGAAAAAAATTTAGTAAATGTTGCAACTGCTTTTCTAGTGATCTCTTCTGGGGCTGCCATACCTGAAGTACTGGATTTTTTTACATGAAGATGGGATTTTTACTTTAATTTTAAAAATAGAAATCAGCAGTACACATTCATAAAAAGTTTATCTTGCTTGGCAAACCTGTATTTTTTCAACAGATTACTTGGATTTTATAATCATGGTGTCTCTCAATGAAACCCACTTACATTATCAATGCAAAGCTGTCTCAGAAAGATATACTGTTGCTAGGCTGAAAATATTCTCTAAGAGAATAATGAAAACAGACAGCTTGAAGATGCAGAGAGGATTTTTTTTTCTGGTGGGTCACTGAAGAGATCAGTATAGATCTAGGATCTTGACTTGCAAAGCTAATTTTAAATGAAACAAAACAGATTTTCAAGAGCATTGTGTGTTCTCAATCATGAAATCTGCTGAAATCTTTAACTGGGAAATGGGATGATGGCTGATAAAGACACAGGTGGGTTACTAAAAAGAAAGATAACACAAGAGGGAGAAAAGCAAGCAAGCAAGAAGATTATAGAGAAAATAAATCTGAAACCAATCTACTTACTAGGAAAAGGAAGCTTATGCAGCAGTAAGACTGGTGGAAATACAGGGGTGTTTCTGGAGGGATCATTCTGGCACATGAAATGATTCAATGGGGTGTAAAAAACCCCTCTGGAACTCAAGTTTTGAGGCTACATGTGCAAAAGGCATCGTCTTACAGAGCAAGGAAGTAATAGCCCCTCTGTTGTGGCTGTACCTGGCATGTGGGGCCAAACATTGAATTCCTAATATTGACAAACTGGAGACAGTTCAGAGAAGAGCAAGAAAAAATTAAAGATTAAAGGAGCTAACTTTGTTGTTTTACATGACTAATAGCCAGTGCTGAGTCCAGCAGAGTTACTGCGTGTTCACAGTTGAGTGAGTGAGACCAGAGTCTGGGGCTTTCCTCTCTGCATGAGCCTTCTTTAGTTTCACGTGCAGAAGACATTTGTAGGCCCATTTGGCTGTTCTATCTGTCCCGGGGCAGTGTTTCAGTCGGTGAACATCCAGTCCATTTCCCTTTGTCAGCAGTGCTGTAGAAACCTCCACGAAACCAGTTACCCATGGGAAAACAGCCACTCCCTGTCCTCACATCGAGAGTGTATCCCCAGTCCCTGCAGGACACGTGAAAACCATCACTGAATGCTAAATCAGCTGGCAAAGGGAGCATAGAGTTGTTTTGACGCTTGTCATCACACCCCCACGCTGGGCCTGCTCTGTAGGAGCTGATCAATTGCATGCAAATTTTGGGTCTAGCAGGATACAATTCCTGATTGCCAAGCAGCCGGGACAGTTACAAAGTGAAATTTTAAAAGTTACGCTGGTTTGCAACTATTGGAGAGGTACCTTCCTTACAACTCCTACTGCATGAGTCACGGCAGTGAAATAGCACAGTCTAGGAGAAAAATGATACTTGAAGTGCAAAAGGGCAGCAGATGCCACAGGAGCACAGCAGGCTAGAGAACATGTCACAGAATTACAGAAATATGGGCAGTGAAGGCTCTCCCATAGGAGAGGTTCCTGATAGCATGATATGATCAGGGGATGGCTGGTTTTAGAAATAAGGGGATAAGGTGTAAACGCCATCATAAAATTCCGTAAGGATTCTGAATTACTGGCATAGGTTAGTGGATCTGTCCCATCTACTTCTTTAAGCCTTGCCTTGGCACCACTGAATCTGCAGGTCCCTAGAGGCTGTAAGTTTGTACTTAGTAGTGCACAAGGGCTTCGGTGTAAGTATTGAGTGGCCTTATAGGTGGGAAACGAGACTGAGTTTTATAATCCTCCAAGACAGCAAATGTTGCAGATTTCAAACTGTCCTGCACCTGACTCCTTGACTTTCTTATACATCCTTTCCTGTGTCGTTGTTCATACTGCGCTGTATCATTACTCTTCTTAGCCTGGGACAACTTGGGTTGTCTTCTGTCCTAGCCAAGGCCGTTAACCTTGTGCCCCATGGCTAATGGTCTGCCTTAAGCAGGAGCTGATAGCAGTTCTTCAGAGTCTCTCAACTCCTTACCACATCAGAGTGGGCCATCAGAGATGGCTTTGAACTTGCTGTTAACTGACACGTGCCCAGATTTTCTGAAGAGCGGAGGAGGATTTGGCAATATTCCAAGATCTCAGCTGTGGAGATCTCATCATGCTCTTCCGTACCAGCCAAGACTCAGAGGCATTGCGTGAAGAATTGACTAGACCGCTTGCCATGACAGCTATAAATTGTCCCGTCGTTTCAGGCATACAAAATAGTAATGACAACTGTGTTGTAGACATTTGCTTTTGTGTGAAGTCGGATGTCGCCTTCATTCCAGACACACTGCATTAATCTCCCCAGGGCTACCCTGGCTTGCGCTACCAGCGCTGCCTTTCCAAGGCAGCACATTGCCAGGGGAGCAGAGTTTCTCTACTGATGTCAGTACTGCATTGTCAACTGCCTTTATGTGCTTGCCACCAAGGCTTTTTTTCTTTTTTTTTCCCCCTAATGCTGGCATTTAGCCTACCTAAGCAACTAGTAATGATCGGAATATTTCTGAGTTTGTGTACAACCAACAAATAATTGTTAGGAAACGACAGACTGCAGGCCAGCAGCTCTAATTTTTGTGCCCTGGAGAGCCCCAGGAAAAAAGGCTGCAATGGACCAGAGCACAGTTCCACCAAACTGAGGATCCTCTTTCCAATCATGACTGGGAGTAGGGAATTAGCAAAGGGTATGAGCAAAGGCTAAATGCATACTAGAGCTGTCCTTAATGCATTGCTGACCTCTTAACTGTTAGAATTTTGAACTTGCAGGCACAGACTGGTGGTTATTTCTCAGTGGATTTCTCCTCCCTGAACTTGTTCACTGTCTCCTTCAGACTGTGTACATTCCTAGTGTGCACAACATCTTGTAGCCAGGGGTTTAGCAGCTCATTTGTCCTAGTGTATGCAGAGAAACCATTTTTTGTCATTTTTGGTTTTGCAATTAATAATGACATTTACCGTCCTTTAGTGTTTCTAGTGTTGTACTCCACTGGGTAGTAAGTCAGACCGACACACCTATGACGTGCACCTGCAGAAATCTACTCTAGGGTATCAGTGTTTACTTCACAGCTCAGCCACCTAGTAGAAAAGATTACTGACTTCATATTTTCAAACTGAGATTTGCTGGCTTTAATAGTTCTGCAAGGGCATCGTCTTTTTTTTTCCCTTTTTCATAATCTAGAGAACAGTTTGTAATTCTCTTTCAAATAAACAAGGGAAAATGAATGGGAATTGTGCATATTGTGTTAAATATTTCCTTGGTTGAAGCATTCATGACAAGAGATGGGAGTTGTAAGTACTGTGCTGTTTTCAGAAGAAAATTTTCAGTAGCAGTTCACTGATTCAGTTTCCTGACTTATCTTTAAAGAAACCAAAGAGCGCCAGATCTTTACCTTAGATGCTGGTGGATCTCTGCCAAGCTATATCAGCTGGGAATCTAGGCCAGCTCTTTTTGTCTTCAGGTATCACTTACTTATGTCCTTGAATGAATAGGTCAATCTAGAAACAGACCTTTTTCAAGAAGAAAACATGAACTTTTGTTTCATCGCCTCTAGAGAGGATACACTGGTCCATCCAGTGAGCCTTCACAACCAGGTCAGAGAAGCACAGTACAACACAAGCCATAGAAGCAGTAGGAGGACCAACATTTGTCTCCAAGTTCTATCAAGTGAGAACAAAGTTACGCCTGTACGGGGGTCATGGAAATACAGCTTGTTCTGGTGTAGCTAAACGTGTCTGCTGATCCTCTGGTTGTGGACTACGGAGCTCAGTCCGAGGTACATTAACTGTCTTATTGACTTTCACGATCACAGTGTAGCTGTACTGTGAGTGTGTGTGCAACATCTCTTTACAAGAAATAGTTCATTTAATGAACGCCATCATTTTCTTCATAGGCAGAATCCTCATGGTTTGCTCAGATGTCATCAGTCCTGAA
This sequence comes from Apaloderma vittatum, assembly GCF_000703405.1. Classification (NCBI taxonomy): domain Eukaryota; kingdom Metazoa; phylum Chordata; class Aves; order Trogoniformes; family Trogonidae; genus Apaloderma; species Apaloderma vittatum. Next base: position 52,349 of record NW_009717698.1, read on the forward strand.
GATTTTATTTGTTCACTCAGCTGGATTGCCTCTAGCAGTGCAATATTTGAAATTTGAGCTGTGCTGTGATAAGCCTATGATGTCATTTCTCTCCCCTGATTAAAGGGTTGTAATACTCAAGGATTGTAATACTCATTTAAAATTCACTTTTAGGGTCAAAGTCTTAGCTGGTATAAATTGATGAGGCTATATTAACTTAAATATATAATAGACAGCCAGGGCATACCAGATAAATACAGCACTGTCAACTAAATGTAACAATAGTTCGGTGAGCTTTAGGTCTCCTTTTAATCCACAATACTAGTCCAACGTTTTGCTGTGATTTTTTTCAAAACCATATGGGTCTCATTTTCTTCTCACATATACTGCTTATATACAGACGCAATACCACTGAGTTCAGTGGAGTTATGTTTTGATTTAAGCAGGTGTCGGGTCTCAGTCTAGCAAAGCACTTAAGCACATGCTTAACTTGAAAGCAGGAATGTTCTAATACGACTTCTGATTCTGACCTTGCAAATGTTCACTATCTGCTTGAATGTTTACTATCATAAATGAGAATCAGGAAAATAATTCCTTTGTTTCATTCACTTAAGAAATCAATTCATTGCTCTAAAATCATTGCCATTGATCCACAAGGAAAACTGTCATTTCACAAAACAAGAGTAATATTTGGTGTTAATATAAATTGTCTTATTTATTTATTTTTAGATTGTCTTCAGGAAGGAGGAAATGGATTCAACCTAAGGAATTTTTTGAATGGCATGCTTTACTTTTTTTGATCCATGTAAATTATGTCCTCCTTTTCCTTAATTCAAGAGCTTCCTATGTCCAGGGTACAGGCTAAAGATATTTGGTGATTCAGTTTCCACATGCCATTAGCAAAACCTCTGTGCCAATATAAGTGAATATAAACACAAAATATTGGACAAATATAAAATACAGTAAATACAAAAAATCTGTAAAGCATAGTTCAATTCCAATGTAAAATTCAGAACTGAGGTGGATCTTCTTTACATAACAAGCAGAAGATCTATTAGACAAAAAAAAATCATTAACTTCTCTTTTTCGTGGAAAATACGCTTCAGGAGAAAAAAAATCTTTAAAAATATTTTTGAGGTGTCTAAAAGTTATAATAGTTTAATGGGGTGAGATTTTTTAAAAATATATTTTTTAAAATTTTAATGTTTTATCTGTGGATAAAGATGAGATGCTTTCATTAAGCTTACCATTCTTTTGGTGGTGAAGGTTGGGTTCAAGCTATTAACACCAGCCTAACATCTACAAAGCTCTCCATGAAATTCAGCCTTCTCAGTTTTCTCTTTGTCCTGGCAAGCTGGTTTGTTCCTTGTTCTGTTCCAGGGCCTTCCTTGCCCAGGCAATGACACTGCACACACAGGTTAGCCTGCACCCACATCCACACCCAGAAAGATCCGAGCGCTGCCCTTGTTGAAACAAGCTAAACAAGCAATAGGGACTAGTTTGCTCAAGTGTCTGCTCTGCATTGGTGGGAGACCTTTTTTATGATCATCTCTACAGGGAGGATAAATTCTCCCAATTCTTCATTTACCTTGGCTTAGGTTGCCTTATTTCTTGAGGCTTTAGAAACATCTTTTCTCTGTGAAAGCTATATACCACAATGTTCAGGGATCCTTCTTTCAAACTAATAGTTGACAGGCACTGGCATTTGCATATGCAGATCTTGTTTGTGCAGAAATGCATGGATTTCTACATGTGAAAAGAGGTAAAGGACTATCAAATGGTTTCTGCAAATCCTTGTTTTGAGTTGGGCTGGTGCCAGCTATTGTACTGCACTAAGCAGTATTTCATGCAGTTCTGACTGTCCAACAAAACAGCTTAGGCTGAGCCCACGAGGCTGGACAATGTAAAACGCAGGTTCAAAGCTTTGATAAAAGTGTCAGAAGCATGCTCAGTATCCTAGTTCATCATCGGAAACTTCATAACACAGATCTGCCACTTTATAGCCCTGACTGCAGATCTATAGAGAAAGCAAAACGAAAGCCCCTGCTCTGGAAGAAACTGAGCACCCTCACATCATGAGTTCTGTGGGAGAGGAAGCTCCTGGTGTCCCATGGCATTGTGGCTGTGGGACAATTCACATCACTCAAACACAGCACCACGTTTGGGAGCTTGCTCACACAGGTGCTGTCTTAGTCACCGAAGACAGAGGAATTAAAGAGAACAATAATTTAAATGTTTAATGTTGCTTACCAGAGATCTTTCCTAGAAGAAGAAGGGAGACCATAGAGCTGTTACTTTAGGGGTCACCTTTTGCTGATTGGAATATCTCCTGCAGTTAAAAAGCCTCCCCCAAATTATTAACATCAAGCCTTTCTGCTTTACTGTGGCAGTTGTATTTTTGGGCTTCCAGAAGACAGTTTGCTAATCAGGGGATGGAGAACGGATGTCAGACAGTCGCTGCCATGCTGTAACAGCCAGGTCTGACGTGTCCTTGCAGCAGGACGACCTGATGCAGAACTAAGCCCTGTGCTCCGCAGGCTGGGGAGCAGTGTCCGAGTGACAGTCCACAGGTGGGCACAAGAGCAACTACAAGCGTTGTCATGCCATAGTGTAGACTTCTTTATCAACTCCTGTGAACACAGCTGTGCTCACCTGGCCTTAGAAGTCCTCTTCTTTTATGCTGGCCATTCAGATGATAGGAAATGGGAAAGGAGCGTTGTATTTGCGTATAGTCACAAAGCAAGATGGACTTTGGTTTTCGTACTGCAGTCCTTTCTGCATGAACATCTAGCAACAGTCACATCCCTGCTTCCATCTCTTATAGTCCAAATGAGACGACACAATATTTTCAGAGGTGGTCTGATGCTGTTATCACCTTTGAGACCTTCTGGTCTGTTTCTGCAACTCTTGATTTTTTGGCAAGCCCATAGTGGTCTCCCTCCCAAGAAAGGCAAGAAGGCAGCTCCATGTGCCAGGCATTAACCTAGGAACCTGACCTGAGGAAAACATGTCCCATTTGTGGAGTTCAGTGTAACAGGAAAACATCTGTCCATCATGTCATGTGAGATAAGGTGATTTGTGAGTCCGTTTACCTCAGGTGGATTCAATTTTTGATTTTGGAAGGAACCCAAGCCAGAGAAAGCTGTCTGCATGCTGTGCTGTCCAGCCCACAGAGCACGCACTGAGCGACTGGCTGCTGGAGAGATCCTGTCTCCTTGATGCTTTCTGGAGCCACTTTGAGCCTCCCAGTCCCTCCTCCTTCCCCTCTCATCACTAACAATAACCAGATACCACCGTTTGTCTGCAGTATCTAAAAGAAGAGACCTCAATTAAACTGAATGTTTCCCATTATTTAGGCTGATACGGAAGTTTCTGTTGTTTCAACTTCACTGCGATTCATCTGTGCAATATTTTGTTTCTCATGATGGGTTTGTTTGGCTTGTTGTTTAATCTGCAAAACTTTTGTTAATTCTGTAATGGTATGCTGTTTTAAGGGAAGCTATATGGAAAAAAAGTGGGCCAGAGTAAAGCCAGTTCCAACCCCAGCTCCACACACGGCAACCAGACAGGGATGAAGTGCTGCCATATACTGCTGATGGCCAGAAGACCTTGCAGGTGCAATTTTCAAGTCTGCCTTGCTCCCTGCTTTGGCCCAACTTAGCTTCTGTGGAAGCCAATGATAGTTTTACTGCTGACTTCACGCCAGCAGAGTTAGGCAGCTCTGTAGAACAGCACAGGCTCATGATGTCCAAATGTGGATTTCTGGACTCGTTGACAATGAAGCACTTGCGTTCTTTCAAGTCTTGACCCAGGGTTCCTTGAAGAGCAACAGAAATACAAGAGAGGAAAGGCAATTGCGGTGTTTCTGAGGGCAGCCAAACATCTCCTCTGGAGGATGCACGTTAGGTCTGAGATGTGCTAGGGGCTCACTCTGAAGGGCTTCTGAGAGGCAAAAACAGGACTAAATGTGTCTGCAACTGTACATAAAATTTGAATTCCTCTACCCAAAAGGAGCTCTTAAAACAAAAGCAATTTAATTTCTTCTCAGCAATTTAATTCATTTAGAGGCACCTTTCCTTCAGCGGCTTAGTTGTCTTGCCCTGGTGAAAGGAAATTAAGTGAAAGAGGAGTGCAGAATCTGACATGTGTGATTAAATGTTATGGAGAGCTAGGGTGTGCCTTCTTTGTGTCTCACTGTTGGAAACATCATAAAGTCCCATTGTGCACCTGATGGCACATAAGAGCTGATCATAGTCTATGTTCAGCAAATGAATTCACCAGGTATATTTTAGTGAGTGAGCCAAAGAGATGGGCAAAGACACCAAACCTCCAGACCTTCAGAGATCCACCAAAGATCTTAGTAGGCACAAGAACTGTGGCTTTGAATCAAAATATCTGTCAGACCTACACCCCTAAAGCTGCAGCTCTGTCTGCCTCCCCACCCCTTTCTCTCAACACAATAAGAGTGGAAAAAAAGGACTTCAGCTTCCTGCTATCCATGTCCATATGTGGAGGGGGACACCTTAGAGGAGCCTAGAAGCTGTTGTTCTTTGGTGCCCGGACTGTTTCTGCCCGAGAAGAAAAGGTATTTTCCTGTTTAAATGCTCCCTTTACTCCCAAACACACTGGATGATGGAGAAATCAAACTTTAACAGTAACTGGAGATCACCCTTCATTTTGATCTCTTTCCCCCCGAATTATGTTGTGTTGGGCTCCACATCTGTCTTCATGAGTGGAAAAGTGGGAAATTCAAAAAAAGCAGCAGAAAATTTGGCACAGTGCATAGACCTGGTGTGTTGTGTGTTACCTGCACAGGAAGTCCTGTATGATGGGGCCTTCCATTTCCTGTTACAAACTTCAACCTCTTTCCTAAACATTCCAGCCTCATGTGCCAGAGCTCTCCACTGCGGCCCTGGTATTCCTAGACATCATAAGCTACTTGCCCTGTAATCCTTCTCAGGGTTGGATACCGAGCAAAGGAGGGTGTGTTTGCCTGTTCCAGAATAGCAAGATGATCTCTCTAAGAAGAGGGGGAGACTTTTGTGTAAACTGGAAATAGATCCCATCATATGTATCAATCTCTTTGGAAATATCTAGTGTTAACAGGACCCCGAGTTGTGTACTGGGACCACAGCAAGTCAGTGATGTTAGCAGTCGTGTTCAGGGTATAGAGGCAACATTTTTACAGACCCACTCAGTTGTATTTGCAACTGTAATTATCACAGCGCCTTTACAAATTTGTGTTGACAGCTTTTAATTAGAGAGATTTTTCTGGCAAATCCCAATCATGTTGTTAACTAATTAGTCTTCAGTATCTGCTCCAATGCCAGGGCATTGGACCACGGTTGTCAGGCTTCGTTGACGAATGAGAAAGGGAGATCTGGTTTTGTCTCACTGTCGGCAGATGACAGGATTTCCCAGAAAGAAGTCAGATTTGCTGACCTGAAAGGAGAAAAACAAACACATAAACCCCAATATCTTCAGGTACTTTCCCTATGGTGCTTCTTTCTGAAAGCCACAGCTCAAAATCCACCCATACAGAAGCAATCCAGCAGTACCCACTGATAAAAGGTTGAATTGTCTTTGCAGCCTCCAGGTTTGGGGCTGCTCTGGAGGTCTAAAGTATTCCCTGGCGTGGTTCTCACCCATCAAAGGAATGCTCAATCCAATTCCAGCACTAGAAATTGATGTCTTGACATCACACTGCATAGCATGATGCAGGCTTGAACTTCCGAGGCTTGTACATGGAGAGTCGTGGGGGAAGACCATGGAGGTCATTGATTTTTCATCCCATGAAGCAAGCTTTTAAAAATCGGGCAAAATCAAGAGCTACTGCGTGATATAGGATCTCACATGTGAATTTTCTAAACATCCTGCATCTTTACTGGAATTTTTTTCAAGGTTTTTAAACAGAAAAATGTTGAAAGCTTCTATTCTAATATAATGGAAACAATTCATAGCTCTGTTCCTGCTCCTATAAGCCAGAACAGAACTTTTTCTACAGCAGTAATAATTGAAATTACATTTAATCATTGTAATGCATAATCTAAATAATGTGTAAAGATCTGTGATTATTTTAAATCTGCACTGGTAATTAAAGTAAGATGCTATGGTGCCCAATGAGACATTTTACGAAAGGGCCTTTTATTCTTTCTTTTTATTACACAGAGGAAAAAGAAAGTCCTGTTTATAGCTTACAGAACAAAGAAGTAGAAGGAACTGTTAGCAAAAAGACATTGGAAAATTTATTTGAAATGCAAGTTCAGTTAGCATCCTTCCATCAAAGAATCTCCAAATTTCTTTAAGCTGCTGGCAACTACCCCACCATTTAAGAAGCTAAGGTGCAGTCAGTGGGTGACTTTTCACTCAAGATTATTCTGTGTGTTAGGAGCAGGTATAGGCAGACTATTCTGTACATGCTGCGTGGTTTGGAGAAGAATTAGGCTACCACAGTAACACATGTGGAAGGAGAGGGAGGCAGGACATCTGTGAACTTCATCATGAGAAAGGATCCCAGCATCATGGGACTCCAGACAACACAAGACAAATTCCTGATCCAACACAAAAAATGGTAAATACTGAATCGTGGCATTAACATCATGTGTTCACTCCTTGTGTCATTTGTTCTCATTTGTCTGAGCTCATAGATCATGACTTGCTTTTGATTTTTAATAAACTTTTTTTTTCCCACTTGTATCTCTCTTCCAAACATGATCAAGCATGTTTGTGCAATGATAATATGAGTTACAATAGGGAAACAGTATTGTCACAGTGGTACTATAAAAAATGGGCAAGTTCAAGTGGATAACTTAAAAAGTAGGCTTTGATTTCAGATCATTAACAGCAGCTCCATTGATGTCTCTGAAACTGGGCAACCTGGAAATCAGACATCTCAGCTTCTAGTGGCTTGGAAACTTACTTGGCATTTACCTTTTATGAGAAAGCATGAGAAAATGTTCATTTCTGTCCAGATCCCCTGTAAAAATCTCAAAGGTAAAAGAAGCAGTGCCAGCGCTGAAACATCTTCAAAGCTGAAATGTGTGTTTGAAGTTTTAAAAAATTGCAAAGCTCTAAATTCAGCCACTGGTTTTCAAAAAGAACACTTACTAAAATATCTTATTTTTTTACAACTATTTAAAGAAAAAAACCATTGCTTTGTAATGAAAAACAACAGCAAGTTCTAGACAGAATTAGAAGCTACTTCTGACAGCTGGGGGATGAGAGTCTTTGCAAGGTCAGTGGAAGACTATGTTGGCCACTGCTGGAAGAGATTTTGGCTACCCAAGGTTCCAGACATACAACGCCTTCATCAGAAGAGGGTAATTTGTCACACTGGAAGATGAGGGGTAAATATCCCATTGCACTAGCACATTCCTTCCCTCTCCCCAAGAATTTACTGTTTCACTAATTACATGACTGCAATTAACATTTTCAGTGCAGAAAGTGATTATAGGTGCAGCCAATTGAACAAAAGCAGCTTTTCTGGAAAAATAAATAGATTTGTTTTTTAGAAGGGCGTCATGGTTTTGGGTTACGTGAGTAACCTGCATTAAAAAACCCAAACATACATAGAAAATGATTGCCCACATAACACGACCTTCTGTGAGCCGTGCCAATGATTCAGCCCTCGTGGCAGCAGCACAAATCCAGTGGTGTAATGTTTTCTGTTCACCTGCAGATCAGAGAACATCGTGTACTTATTTTCAGAAGTATCAACCTGCTAAGGAATGGCTTTTCCTCAGCACATGCTGACACTGCCGAATGGTGAAGGCTGAGACCTGCCCACAACATGTGGAGGGGCAAGCAAGTTGTCCCAGAGGAATTCTGATCTTTGGCTGCCTTCAGGGCGTGTAGTGAAAGGGAATTGTTCTTGCTTTTCCTCCAAATGGGCTCCCCACCCATGCTCCTAACTGACAGCTCAACTTGAAAGAGTTCACCCGCAGGAAACTATTAAACTGATGATCATTCTTGTGGTTTATGTATTGATACAAAAATGTTTTGTTTCAAAAAGAAAAAAAAAAGCTTTGGTAATTTTCATAATAACTTTTATCCTCTTCTTAAATAAACTTGGGCAGGATCCCAACAAAGGTGGTTGCCTCTTGGGTAATTAAAGGACAGATCTTTTTCAGCAGAATGGAATTGTGAACGTTGTGTACATATGCATTTAGGCAGTTGAAGTATTGTGTCTCACAGCATAGTCAAATACGTAGAGAGCTGCTTTAGAATAAGGCCCAGCTCAACCAAAATGAGTGCTAGAAATCAATGCAAAACACTTTCTGTCTGAGCTTTACCAATGTCAAACACAGCCGTGGCATTTTTCTGAAGTCCCTCTGGAACCAAGTTCATCTCATCTCCTCAGAAGGCTGTGCATGGTATCTGCTTTCCCAAGCTCTTTCCAGGGGAACAGGAAAAGTGCAAGGTCAAGCTGAACAATTGGGAACTTCTCCCAAGAGGAGAGGAGTCAGGAAAATGTTTGAGAATATGTTCAATTGAATTTGAAGTGTGGCAGTGGAATGGAGCCAGGAGCAGGATGATCTGCAAGGAGGAAAAGATGGTCCTTTCAGCAAGTACATTCAGCTTAAAAAAAAAGCAGATTTCAAACTAGAACTCTTTGGTCTAAGAAATGAGCTGGGCAGCTCCCAGGAATTTCCCTGGAAGACTCCCACTCACCTCTGAGCCTCGGCCAGGTCAGAGAGAGTGAACATCTTTATCAGTCAGCTGCTCACTCCAGCTTCTATTTCCTTCTCCATCTCCCTGTCATAATTTTTGTCTTTTCTTTCTGTTAGGGAGTGAATTCACTCTGAGTGTGGACCCAGACTGGTTCAGATGTCAGATGAAAGGGCATTTAACACTATTAGGTGCAACAGGTGCAACAATCACAGACAGACTGAAAATCACTGGCTCGACCAACAAGTCTTCAGACGCTTCCCATGGCCTCATTTTCCCCTTCTGTCCCACCTGTTGGATAGCCCTTCTCCTCTCCCACCTGCAAAAATAGGGCTTTGCCAATTTATGTCTCAATTATTTTCTAAGAGTTTGGGAGTGCATTGGAGGTACTGCTCGGGAGCAGCGTTGTTAGAGTGGAAACAGTGTGCAACACGCAGACTCTGAATAAGGTCGATGAGTTGGCTTTTGACTTTAATCCTGATCCTTGCTCTCCTTCTGCTCCTCTGGCTGTACAGACCCTGCAGGTGCTGGCACAGAGCTGGCACCAAGATGCCCTTGGCATAAGCGATCCATGACTGGCACCAAGTAGTGGGAGTGATACCACAGCGGTGAGGTAGACACTGCCAAGGAGAGCTGGCTGACATGGCAATTGGAGAAGATGGTTTCCATGGAAATAAAATCTCCTGGCAGGAGCTTGTGATTCCTGCAGAGGCTGATCAAAGCATCATTTGGTGATAAATAATGAAAGACAGGAGCACATCTGTCTTGCTACCAGCCCTGTCCTCTTACACACTGGCAAACACTTCCAAGGACTTACAAGTAAAGGATGAAAGAGCATGGTGATTTACCTTTCTATTAATATGTAATCTTATTTATGTTTTGAGATTGAAGTGCTAGTGTGTAGAAAGTCCCCATGAAGCCTCTCTGTGTTGGTTTGCTCTTTTCAGTGGCAAGCTTCCTCCTTCAATTAGGGAATGTTTCAGGGTCAGGACTGACCTTGAGGATAAGCAGTTGAACCAGGAGGCGGAGTTAGAAAAGCGCATCTGCAACATAAAAGTGTGTTTTGAGCCCCTGAGATTCAGTGGTCCACCCAGACTACAGTCTTAAAAGAGACGAGACTTTAAAATCAGACGGAACCCTACAGCATAGTCTCCTAAATGTCATGTGAATGCCCAGCATTCACAGGCAGATACCATGAAATGTTAAACCAAAGAAATAAATGCTATTGACAAGATTATGGAGCCCTTCTTGTGCTTGAACAATTAATACTTAGCAATTCAGAACTCTCATCAAACTTAGAAGTGTTTTGCAATGTAAGGAATCATTTGTTGCTCCTCATGACTTTTTTTTGCTTTAGTTGAGGAAATTTAGTCCTCAGAAAATACAGGCAAATTCAGTCTGGGCTGTGTCACATCCTAATTTCACTGAGCTAGTTTCCAAAGCTCTGATATATAACTTGCTGTTAACTTACTGATAAAAAGCTTACTGTTTGAAGGGATGCATGTTTTCGTTCTGTTTTTTTCTCTCCAAACCGAAATGCTCCCTAGGAAAGTATTGCCAGATAAATTACTGATGTGTGTCTTGTGATGACAATTTCAGGGATGTTCCAATTCCTGGCTTCCTTTTCTGTATTTTGAGTGGATTAGTCAGAAGATGACTTGAAGAGGTGGAGTGTGAGAGAACATAGATTATAAAAGTATATGAAGAGGCCTTTCTTTGTATGTTCCAATTCTCTAATATGTTTAAACCCAAGAAGCAACTTGATGGGTAAACCTTAGATCATACTCAGAACCACTAATTTTGCCAGAATCCAGTGTTGAAAAGGGGAATTATCCACTCTAAAACTTTATCCTCATCATCTGACTTGCATTTTAAGAAGTAATTCATCGTTTTCTTATTCTACCTCCAACAAAGGTGTTAGCTGTTGTGTAGTTTAAGGAGCTGGATAGAGGTGACTCATAAAAGAGCAGTAAGCTCTTTTTCTTACTTTTCTTTACTAAGGGGATTTTCTTGACGTTCAGCTCACCAATTAAAACTCCACTTCAGCAGAATGTGGTAGGGCTCTGCCATCTTTATCTTTTGAGATTGGCTTCCTAAGGAAGTGAGAAACATGCCATTACATGCTCCGTATGTCTGTGCCTCTCTGTCATCCCCTCCTGCCCCCCTGCCTGCCCCAACAGTGTTAAAATCTGCTGGTTTATTTTAACCACAAGTATAACAGAGAAGTGCGGATTCCAAAAATATCAAGCTGCTAGAAATGTCATGGAAATCAGAGGCTGAGTAATGTGAGACAATTCACAAGACAAGCTTACCCTTGTTACACAGCAAAGAAATTCAGCCTTAGACACCCCTCCCTAGGAAACCAAGCTTCACTAGTTCTGCTATGCCTAGAAATATGTGCTTATTTCTTTGATTCTGAAGAGCTGTTATGTCCAGAGATGACATTTTGGTACCATGCATGTATTTAAAGGTTAACTCTGACTCTGACCCACAGCCAGAGACCAGGAGAGCTAAGACCTCTCAACACCAATCTACCCAAATTCCTGGTGGATGTTTCTTTTACATTTTTTGGCTACAACATTGTGCAGGTTTTCATACAGCTTTTGTCATTCACAACCTTAGATTAGTTATGAAAGAGCCATCTTTCCTTGTCATCCTCTGCTTCAGAGAACTAATTTTCCCCAAGAAAGATTTTCAGTGTCTTCTCAATAAGGGCAGAGGGATTACACACGTTGTATTTGGCTGTTTGGCTTATTGGTCCTAGAAAAACTGCAGAAACTTAGACTTATGTTGCTCAAGTACTTGAGCTGAATTCCAAGTTTTAAGAGAAGTTCTTCCAACTACGTCTCAGAAGGACAGTGACAGTGGCTTTTGAATGCTTAGTTCAAGATCAGAAACATCCTTGACTTTTCCTGTCATGTGGAGTACTGAAATGATTCAGGTTCTCTTTGTTACTTCAAAGGAATTCAGAGAAGGGGTTTTGTCCAGGCGGATGCTATGATGAAATGGAGCAGACAAATCATGTTAGACCCTGTCTTACATTATTCTGATTCATACTTTGTCTGTCTTCTTGCAGCTGGTTTACTGCCAGGTTAAACATCATATTGCATGCCCATGCAACAGGGAACTTGTATCTGTGCTCCATCAGAAGTGTTCTCCTGGGAAGTCTAGCAGTGGGCACCAAGATTGGTGGAATCATGGCCCTACTACGCTTTCTGTCAGCTACATCTCTGCTTCTTAAAGGCTCCACTCCAAGGAGAGAAACATGGTTTGCATCTATGAAGTTCAAAGCTGGCCTTCTCCAAAGCGAATGTCCAGTGCTTGACAGTACTTTCCTTAGTCCCTTCTGAGCCACATGTAACATTTCTATGGCTTTCAGATAATAAGAAAAAAATGTTTGTATGCTCACTTCAGGTAGTTTTGAATGCAAAAAAGCTGCAGACTGTGTCAAAGCCTGTAACAGTAGGCGTGGTTTTGCATTAAGGCTGTGTTTCACTTTGTGGGGCTTGAAATGAGGGCCATGTTTCACTGTGATAGCATTCCAGGGGCTGGACAGCATGTTCCTACCTTCTTTATGGTAGGAGTTACTGGAATGAGATGCTAGTCCACTCTCAAAGGGATCCCAAGGGAAAGCGCAATAGGCAGCTGAAAAATCAGGATCTGACAATAAACAAGGGAACACAGCTATTTGGCAGCGTAGATGTTCTTACTGCTGTTATTTTCGAACCAAATCTGTTCTTTATTGTGAAGCAGTGGGAGCTGACTCTGGGCCTGCTGCTCCTGTTCACAGCAGGGCTGTCTCATAAGTGAAATGAGGGGAATTTTAAGTGAGCTCCTGCAGGATTATTCAGTTAATTGTTAGTGAGGACAGCTGGGTGACTTAGGTCCTCGCAGCAAGGAGGAATGTATGGTTTCACTGCGCTAGTAAGCCAGGCACTTAGCATGGTTCTCATAGAGTTTGAAGTGATATTATGACTATTTTCTTGCAGAAAATGGCAGGAAATAGAAGATTTCCTGCAATAATGCAAAGGATGTACAGATGAGACTTTTAGTGAGATAAGGGAAAGATATTCCTTGGGATCTGAACCCAAATCGGATGCCAGGATGGAGAGGGATCTTGACCAATAATCTCTAAACTCCAGCCTTGAACTGAAGATGTTATTTGGTCCAGAGAGCACTGGTTCACACAGGATTTGTACAGGGAGTATCTTAAATGCTATCAGGTGGTTGTCACCTGAAGCCACAGTAAGTAGACTTTTACCCTCCAGGCTTCTCAGCTTCTTGTACAATGACCTGCCCTCTCTACCCACTCTGCGGTGAGACTGATCCTGGCAGTTGAACCAGCAGATTCATATGCAGCTTCGTGCCAGACAGTTCAGACCTGCTCCCTCAGTCCAAGTCATGTCATAACACAGGGCATGCCCTTATCTTTTATTTGGAGGGGTGGGGGTGAAAAAACATACCCTGCTGTCTCAAAGAGCCATATGAATGCCATGAAAGCTTACTGAACCCTGATGCTATACATTAAAGCCAGCATAAACCTCACAGAAGAATTCCAGCCTCATGGGAAATATTATATACAAGGATGTTTGAGAACTAGGGCTGAAGGGTTTAGTTTGATGTCTTAATTGGGACCTGATGCACAGCTGCCACTGGGTTTCTGTGCTCCCTAATCTTCATTTCTTTTGCTTGGCAGACACCCTGCAGACAAGCAAGCCCTTCAAGAGCTGAAGAAATGTGTTCTAGGTGAGGGTCTAACAGGTTATATTCCAGAAACCTCTGCAGGATGTGCACAGTTAGACTTTCCCACTGAGCTATTACCAGTGTAAAGCCAGACAGAGTTTTCTTTGGATGAGGGATGCATTTCTGTCCCTCTCCCAATGTCCGGGCCCAGGCCAAGAACACTTGGGGAACTTTTTTTTCCTTTTACAGAATCCTGTGACCTGTAGGAGATTTATAGTTGCTGCAGAGAAATAGGTGCCAGAATGCCCATGGTATATTGCGAAATTCCATTCCACTGACAGAGTGCAGATCCAAGAGATGGTCAGAGATGGTCCAGGACTTTGAAGAGAGTACAGTCAGCTTGAATGCCAACTTCTTTATTTCTCTTTCTTTTTTCCCCTTTTTCTATTTTTTCCAGAAAGCCTAGGAATTGATTTGCAGAATTCCTTATGTCTCAGTGTTGATGGTATGGGAAGGAATACAGAGAACCCCTTGTTTTTGCCAATAGTGGAAAATTATTTGCATCATGAATGATCAATATCTGTCTTGTAAGAGAGGTTTTTCCAAGGCCAGTTTTCAATCTTCCTTCGAAATGCTTGTCCCTTCCAGATTCGCCACTGAGCCCAGCACCACCAGGATGTCTGAATGATAAATATAGAACATGGAAATTCACCTGTTCCAAAGTCACTGTGTCTAAGTGCCACGTAAGTGCAGAGAGATGTTGTCAGACAGAATAAACCTCCAGAATGGAAAAGCAAGGCAAGAAGTTAGAGTAAAGATTCTCTGCCTGTGAGCTAGACTTATCCTAGAGAGATTCTCTGCTTGCAGTCTCAACATCTGGCTGCTCTAAAATTTTGGTTTGGGGCCATTTTAGAAGTTGTCATACTCACATTGTGTATTCGTAATTTCCCCAGGAACATTCTTCTGCTTTGACTATTTTGGTTTTACCACTTCCTGGGTTCATATTTTCCCATATGATTTGTGGCCGGGTCTCCTCCTAGTTCCTCAGTGTCAAAAAGGAGATTAGAAGCTTGGGCATACACTCTATCTCCCCACAGTACTGTTGGCTTTGTGTCTCCTGGAGCTGTTTTATTCATCCAAGAGGTAGAGATACTTGCTTTTGTCTTTCCTGCCACAAAAAAAATGACCACCCCAGAGTCTGCTTCTTCTCCAAACTGACCAGACTGCTTTATGAAGTTTTAGAAATCTGGGCCAGAAAATGCCAGCTGGCTCAGTCAGCTAACTTCTTCGCTAAATCTAATTTCTTCTTCTATACCATATCTCCAGTAACGCATCCATCCTCAGTCTCTATTCATTGGCTTCCTGTTATACTGGGAAAAAGAAATTTAACAAAACATGCTTTCTGATGGACTGAATTTCTCTTTAATTTATTCTTTTAGTAAAGTTACAGATGAAAATTTGGGGAAACAATGGTGAAACATGTCCAAAATGTCAAACCACAGAGCAGAATGAGATGCTGAGATCCAGCTGTGAATTTCCACAATGGATCTGCTCTCGGAGATCTGCCGGAGAGGAGCTGGGCTGTGCTACTTACAGCTTCAAGTTAACTCTACACTGAAAGCTGGCACAGAGAGGAAAAATATCCCTTTTTCTTGCACTTCTAGCATTTTCTCAGCAGGGACCAGTGGCCAGTAGCCAGGTTTCAAAGAGTACTATGATTGATGGGTGAATATGTAATAGGGAAAATATCTTGCTGGTTCCTCATGCCTAATTCCCACTGCTTTTGCAGGCTGTGTCCCAAAGCACTGCTGGGAATAAACAAATGAGTTTCCTTTCTTGGACTTCTTGATGCTTACGAGACGGACAGTTCAATGTGAAATCAGTTCATGCTCATTAAGTGATGATTTGTCATTTGTATACAAAGGTACATAAGCAGAGCTTCCCAAGTAATCAGGATGAATAAATACTCACTGTTACTGGAGGAAAACGTGGCTTCCAGAGATCAGATCTGCTGTGAGTGGAGATTGATGTAAGACCTATGCAGTCCTCCTAATGTCACTGAAAGTGGGTCTTCTTTCGTTCCTGCTGTGGCTCAGTCCACAGTGAACTCACCGACATCCTCATTACATAACGCCAGGTGGGTATTTAAGTAGTTTTTGCCAGTAACAGAAAGTCATTGAGATATAAAGGATAGCTTTGTTGCATTTTGCATTTTTTTTTTGTGTGGTTAAGGCTTCTGTCATGCTGCCCAGTATTTTCTACATTGGGTTGGAGGAAGATCTCTGAACTGTGGGAGTGGACTTTTTTGGATCAAAAGGATTGCTTTCAATAAATTGCTAAGCGCGGGCCACTCCTAACTTGAAAGAGAGTTTTTAGCATGTATTTGCATGTTGCCTGCCCCACTGGAAGGCTTGTTGTGTGCACCTTCTACAGGGGATGACATCAGAATGAATGAGTGAAGTGTCTGAATAGCTGAATGAGTGGCAGAAGACAGAACTCAAAAGTATAAGCATCACACAAATGAAAACTTTCTTGATGTTCATCTAGAATAGTTTGTCAGGTGTTTTTTGCAGGCAGTTGGTTGATTAGTTCTTTCTTCCAAAAAGGAATAAATTTTGATGAATTCCTCCCAAATCACTACATCTTCCATTACTCACAAAGAAATGTCAAGACCTTATGAGTAAGTGAAAAAAATACACCAGTGGCAGGAAGGATCTATTAAAGGGTTTTTTCCCCCCCGTATTCTGATTTAACTGTTTCTGCAGTGATTATTTGGTCATGAAATTTCTTTTAAACCTTCAGATTAATTGAGTGCCAATGATTAGTTGTAAAGCAAAAATATCTTCAGATGCCTAGATAGTGTTCTGCAGATGTTATCCATTGTAGGTGATTCTGTCTTGAGGTTAACTACAAAATAATAATAAAAAAAAACCAACCTCAGAGAGAGTCAGAGAGCTCTTGGGAGTGGTAATGCAGTACAGAGCCTTTCACCCTGAGGTCAGCAGGTCAAATCCATTCCAGATCAGAAGTGACCAGCGATTATTACGTGTCTGCTTTTGGACTTGCAGAGAGGATTTGCCAAGTGTTGCTTTTATTAGTGCTACCGGAAGGCTGTTCATGCACCTATACTGCAAAACCTGCTGATCTGTGTCATTCTTCCTAGACAACGTAGGAATGGATCCTTTATAAATGTCCAGAAATATGGGTTTATTTACAGTACAAAAATCATCAGAGTTGTCATCATCTGCCCTTTTGTGGGCCAGCACAGTAGAAAGATCAAAGATGCAATTGACCGCAATTAAGGACTTTATTCTCTTACCTCTAAATGTTGGCCTCTGGGGTCAAACTCAGAACACTAATAGCTCCCACCACAGAGCTAAGTCATTCTTCATGGGTATTTCACTAGAGATGTTTATCATCCAGAAGTGTCCAAAAATCTTAAATTAGTGCAAATAAAACCACACAGATATTGAAGGAGTAAAGACAATAAATGGATTAAAAGAGAAAAAGCTAGAAATAACAATTAAAAAAAGAAAAAGGTGAGAATGCAAGAAAAACTCATCAGTCTCTCTAAGTCTGTTAGGGGCAGTGCTGACACATGCTCACGTCTTTCACAAGAAACGTAGCCGCAGGCAGGACATTAGACGTGTGGAAGGAGTACCACATGAAGTCAAAGAAAATCTAAGCTTCTTTTCCTCTGCCATAAATCACAGCGCATGTGGTTTGTTTTTTCCAAGGCAAGGTGAAAGATTGATTTTTGCACGGCGTAGGGCTGCATATATTAGCTTCTGATTTTCAGGGAAACGGCACCGTTTCTGAAGTACGTGACATGCATTATGTTGTCAGTTTCAACATGTGCAGTAATACCTAAACCTACTCCATCCTGTAACCCTGTTCTTTTCTCCACCATCCCTTCTCCCTGATTGCTGCTTTTCAAGCAATTTATCCTAACCAGCACTCCTTCTCACTTTTCAACTGAAATTCGAGGCTGTGAAAGATCGTAACTTCTCTGAGGCAGCAGATGACTGAAGTCCACCCCTTCCTCTGTCACAGATTTAGGAGGCCAATTGCTTTGGCCTCAGAGTATATGCACACCATACAAAGCAACATGATTTAGATGTACTCAGTGTGGCACTGGCATTCTGATAAGCACTGTAACTGGGTCAGACTAATTAATCCATCCAGAAGCTAAGCATGATATCGACTGTGCATCACAGCAAAGTCTGGTTTGGGGGAATTGTCCATTGTTCATTACCTAGGGTAAACAGCACAGAAGCATAAGGGAGAAATTAGTCTGGAAGAAGAAAAAATAAAAAGGAGTAACTGTAGAGGTGAAGATGTTTTAGGAGGACAGGGAGTGGGACTGGAAGAGCACAGCGAACACAAAAACCCTAGGCTTCGTTAAACCCTGAACAGGGGAGTCTGTTGGGCTTTCTGCCATGAAACTGCTGGTGCTGATGGGCCACACTGTACAGTCAGTTCCCTCTTTGCCAATATTACTCTAGAGGCCCAGAACTGTAGCAACATTGGAGGCTTTATAAAAACTTAAACACTGGTGTTTGTGAACTCTTCCTATAGCACATCTTGCCCAAATACTGAGCACAAAGTTACATTTGTTATAACAGGAGAACAATGATGGAATTGCTTTCTAAGTTAATTTTTATTGGAAAGTAAATAGAAACCATCTTTTTCCATCCCAAAGGTTAAAGTAATTCCCTTGAAGTCAGTGCTGCTCTAACAGTAGGGGCCTTGAGTCTATGGCTAAACAACCTGCCTTCATTAATTATTATCATCTATCACATCTATGACGATAGTCTCTACAGGCAAACTTTTTGTATTGGGTGCAGACTGATATGATTAATGGGAATCTCCAGCTCAAGCAGTGGAACTCTCCCAAGTTAATTTCATCCATTTCTCCACCTCTGCATAAAGCCCACTTTAAGCTAAGCTTCACCATTGCTGCAGTTTGCCCGAGGCAGTGGTCTTAAACATTTAGAGACTTTCATTCTAACTTGACTTTCGCTGAATCCACATCAGTTGTGGGCTGGCTATGCCAGGGGGATGGTATAAAAGGAATTGTTTAATACTAATCTATTCTCTTAGCTGATCTGAAACAAACTGGGGTTCTTCAGATCCTGAGTTTTTTTCCCCTCCAAATTAGTGGATCAATCTTTGCCAAAACTGGGCAGAATCCAGTGTGCAGAAAGGACTGAGCTTAGCACCCAAGGTTTAGTCTGAAATTTCTCTCTTCCCGTTTCCTGTCCCACCTAACCTGCAGTTCTGCTGAATTGCTGTGTGAAAGCTGCCCCTTCTCTCATTGTGTGAGCCAGTGCTGCCTCTTAAAATCTGTCAGAATGAAGTGAACATGCTCATATGCCCGCTTTTGCTGCTCCACCCTCAGCTTTGCTTGCCCCCCTTCCTTCTGATGCTCAACGGCCAGTAGTTTAAAGAGCTTTTTAAATTGTGAATTTAAAGAAACACAGACAAGGTAGAAACAAGATTACGAGGTCACAGAGGTGAGGGGAACTGACCCCGTCTGAGAATGAAGGAAATGTGAGCACAGAGTAGATGCAGTCTGTGCTCTGGAGCCATGACCCTGCCCTCTGAACTGTCTGACACGGGGCTGCCCAAGAGCAGCCCTTTCAGCTGGTCTCACTTCCCAGCGCTTGGGTGCCAGTGCTGTGAAGATGCACATATCTTCTTACTGCACATCACTCCACTCCTGCTTTCTGACTCCCCGCTTTCTCACAGAGGGCTCCGATGAGCTCTACTAAATGTGGGAAAGCAAAATCTGTGTGAGACCTTCTTCTTTGTGGCTGTTTACTGTAATGGGCGGGTTTTTTTCTGAGAACTGGATCTGTACAGTGTGGCAATGGTTGTGTTTGGCTGTTGTGTTGTGTTTGGGTTTTTTCCCTGTGAGGCTTGGAAACAGAGCAAGGAGTATTTAAATACCCCTTAGCAGGAAAACCTGATCTGCTTGTGTGAAAAACCCGTGAAAACATTTCTGTATACACAAAGGGAGGAGGAGGGGGGGGCCAAGGATAAGCCTTAATTTGTGTCTCAGCTACTGATGAAATTCATATGAACTGAGAATTACGTGTTAAGTGATGACTAGTTGCTGTGGTGACTTTCTCCACAGTAGTAAATTCTCTGTTAACTACCCGTTGGATTAAACTCTTCACAAGGAGAAAAATTTAGTTTAGGAGAACCACAATCCTGCAAGAAATTGAATTCATATTTCCCTTTGAAGCTTCATAAGATCTGCAAATAGAAGTCCCTCTGAGCCCAATACAGAAAAGATATCATTAAAGAAATTAAAATTAGTGTGAGTGCCACAGTAAAACTATGTTGCATGGAGACAGACTAGGATGCTGCCATGTCTATTGAAAGGCTCGCCTCCTATCCTAGGACTCTTTAAGAGCGAAAATATTCAGTAAAATGAAGGTCACTGCCATTATTCCAGTTATGCACTACTCTTTCCTTTCTGATTACATTTATCTTCCTTCAGAAGGGGGTTAAAGAAATTAGTTCTTCATATACTGTAAGGGAGGAAATCTTGTACTGTAGTTGAGGGCAGGGTGACCTGAAGAGTTCCTTCCCCCATCCAATAAACGTGCTTCTTACAGTCAAAGAGAACTAAGTCTTAGGTGGATCCCAAGCATGCAAATGGCAAACCCCCAGCTCCTCATGCTGGCCTCTTGGGTGCCTTTTGTGGTTTAAAACCAACAGAACTTGCTTCTGAGTTGCAGGCTTTGAGAAAGCGTATCTGTTGTGATGGATTTCTCTGGACAACACAGGATCTCTACTTCATTTCTGCTCAGGGATGGATACAGCTGGCATCTACCGAGTGTGTTTCAAAAGTGTAAACTAACTGTTTTACTGACACAAGTGTAATTTTCAGAGCTTGCCCATTGTTTAAAAGACTTTATTGGCTGTGGACTTGAGTGGTCAATGTCACATCCTTCTCTACTGCTCTAGTATATCTGGTAGTGACAGCTCTGTTCCTCCTCACTACAAACTGGTGTATGTCCTCCCCTTTGCTAGAAAACTACCTAAGATGGTCCTTTTTGTGTCTTTGGGTGATCAGGTCTCCGTCCTTCTCTCTTTTCCCAGACAAGTATTTTTTCATACTTGAACTCTGAGTTACTGTTTGTCTGCTCTACACTGATATTGAAGGACAGGACTCAGCTTGTAAGGATTTCCTTTATTTTTCCCCTCTACCTCCAAATATTTGGCTAAATTGGACCAGAAGCTATTCTCCTTTTAGTTCTTCATGTACCAAAAGTTCCCCAGATCCTACAAGTGCTCTGGGAAATTATCATCTTTTTTTAGTTTCCAAGGAAATTGCAGCAGAACTGCTGAGAGGAGCATCATTTTACAAAGCAGCTTCTTTGGGGCTTTCCTGGTCCACTGTCTGAGGGATAGATGCATTAACAGAAGGGCTGCGGCCAAGGATCAGCGCATCTAAGGTCTCCAGGCCCAGCAGAGACCCCCAGGAATCTGGGCAGCTTTCCATTGGAAGCTTGCCTTAGAATCAATAAAATTTCATTAAAGCCCTGCTGTGCCAAATGTAGCATAGGAGGTTCAATGACAAAAAAATGCACTGGCTCCCATACTTTTCCCAGTACAATTCTCTGGCCCATACTTTCTCTTTCTACTGCTAAACTATTAACCAAAGGCCTCTAACTACTGCAGTAAATGAAAGCACTTCACAAATAATTCTGAAAAATGTACAGCTCAAACAGATTTTAACATAGTTGTCGGCTATCTGTTGTAGATTTTGCTACTTTTTTTTTTTGATATGGCAGCCTATATCAGTTTTTCTTTTCTGACTTTTAGTGCTAGAAGGGGTTGTGGAATATGTTGTCTTCAAAATATGGCTACTAATTTGTGAGATCCCATCACAGTCCCTATGTTTGTCAGCAACATTAGTCAGACCATTGGAGCCACAGATATTAATATAGCAGAAATACAATTACAGAAGGCTGGAAAAGATAAACTACATGGAATAACTGCTTTTTTGTACAACATCACCAGCAAAAAACCTTGCTAGATCTCATGACTGGAAGCTGCAGCTTGTCAAATTCAGTCTAGAAATAAAATGCAGAACTTGATTTTGCAGGTAATTGCAGAATGGGAATAATGTACCTGAAAGCATTTGGAATGGTCTTCAGTTTTGGCTGGATGTCAGGATTTGTATCTTGCAGCATTTTTTTTTCTCCAGCTCAGATAGAAATTGTAATTGTAGTGCAAGAATTCTTGAGTGATGTGGGATTTTTGTTTGTCTCATGCTTTGTAGAAGGGGCATATTAGAACGGTGTCTTCTAAATTAAAGATATAAAGTCTATGAAATGTTTGCAGCACCCATGTTAAGCAAGGTCTTTCATGCTTATATATACTAAATTCCTGGGGAAATTCAGTCCTAACATTTCCTTACCTATTTACTTAGAGGAACACCATGATCACATGAAGAAAGGTATATGGGAATAAACTAATAAAGAAGATATAATGCCTAAGAAGAACCTGTAATTAATTTACCTTTGATTTTAATGGAATACAAGTAGTGAAAAAAATTATTTTTTATGAGTAGATTTTTTACAAATAGACTTAAAATATTTCTCTTAAGGTTTGTGGCTCCAACAGCTGCAGCTGAAACCAGCAATCAACGAAGTCCCCTGTTTTTATTGGAGCTGAAGTGGCTTGCTGAAAATGGATTGGATTATGGCGATCAATCAGCAGCAGGTCGAGGATGCAGAGGGAATTCTCCCAATGCATCGGGCTGCCAGGAGCAGGGAAAATCCTTGGGTTAGTTGTAAGTCCAAATGTAGTGGAAAATCCATTGTTTTACAAAGAGCTTTGGAGATAGGAAGTACACTGAGCTGCAGAAGAATGCAAAAATAACAGTAATTCTCTCCCAAGTTCCGTTTGTTCCTTTGCGCATGACTGAAAGGCAAAAAAACTCCATCGAGATGCTGCCTGAGTGTATGTCTAGCCAATGCCAGGAGATGATCCGAAATAGGACAGATGCTAAAGTATGATCTTCTCTGAGTCATAATTTAGGAAATTGAATACTTCTGAATTTCAATAGCAGAAATTTGAAAGCTGACATATGGTTAGGTCCTGTGCAGTTCTGGTTTCTCCCAGAATGGTGATGACTACTGTTGCTTTTCATTAAATTAAAGTTGAATACATCTTGTTGTTCTGGAGATGGTCAATTCTCAAAGTATTAAGCCTTGGTTAATGTCAGGATGAGTTGACACTCCTTTGTGTCCCCTGTTACACAGCAGATTGATTACACAGCTTGCTGGGAATATTACTAAAGAGACTAAAACCAGAGTAATTAATAACTTCTGCATTCAACTCACTTAGACCTCAGCAATGGTTTTCTACTTGTCCTTTATGAATTAGCCCCCTCATTCAGTTGGAGCTGTGTCACAGCCATCTGAAGTCTGAAACTGCAGATATCAGAGAGATGGGCATGAATCCCGCCTGACCTTGTTGACACAGGAATCAGAGTTTCTAGATGAAAGACAGGCATTTGCTGATCTACGCTCCTGAGTATTTGGGAATAGCGACCTCCAGCTGGACGCTGAATAGAACGGTAGTTCACAATTCCAAGAAATGTTTGCAGCGTGTGGCTCGTTCTCTTGAACTCTAGTCACATGGTGAGGAAACACAGATGTTTTCCTCAAATATCACCATTATTAAAAACAGGTAGCTCTGCTAGAAGTGCAAAGGAGGAATGGATCTATCTGATGACAACATCTATTCCTGTGTCAGTGGCAAGTTATGGTTCCCATGAAACCGTGTGTCAGATATGAAACTGATACTATGCTTGAACTTAGCCAAACGTCTGGCATGAAAGGGTTAGAAAATCCACTTTACAAGCAGAGTTTCTAATAATAAAAGTTCTCCAAACCTGGGAGCCTAATGAAAGTCCACATAACAATCCAAGAAATGCTAAACAGTGGAAAAAGTGAGGCATTTGAATATTCTCCCTCTTTCTGAGTTGGGCTCTGGTACCCTTGGTGGGACTGACTTTTACATGTTAAGGAGGTACAGTTCCTCTCTGAGGAATGTTCTCCTCATCTGCTTGCAACACACCCGATCTTACGTTGTAAAATCAGGCAGAGAAAAGAAAATTGCAGAGATTTGTTCATGCTGATTTGAAATTGTAATTCTTTGTGCAAGAATTTGGCAAGTTCTTTGGGGACAGACGGAAACAGTTCATTCTGAAGAAATCATGTCTGATTTCAGTGCTGATTGTTAAAGCCTTGTGGGATGCAAGATTATAAAAATGTCAAAACAACATGGCACTTAGAAAGGAAGAGTGAAATGTTTCTTTCTCAGACTTAAAGGCTTTTGAACATACCACTCTCCAGAAAAAAATGCCAGCAAAATGGAAGACCCTGTTTACACCTGCTGATGCAAAAACATCATTTACCTGTATCCCATTTAGAAAGATATAACCAGTATATCTGGATTTCATCAGATAATATTCCCTTTGCATTTCAGGTCTAAAGAGCTGAACAGAAGAGTGATTTAGCCATCCTTCTGCAAGAGTCTGTGAACATGTAAAATACATATACCTATTATTTTAATTTTGCAAACAAAGCCCACTTTATGTTGAAAGATTTAATTCGCACAGCAAGGCTTCATATGGAAACAGAGCTTGCCGATGTGTGGCAGGACGAATAGCATTTTAAGTGACTCTTCAATGGCTCCCATGACATCCTTTTAAACAATCACAGGCACAATAAACCAATGATTTAGATGAAGAAGCTTCTTGATGGAGAAATAGATCAATAGAATTTAATGGGAAAAGTCACTAATTTTTACTCCAGAGTAAACACTAATGATGTGACTGGAAACTTGATAGTTCCTAGCTTGGATTCTTAAGCATCTGACATGTTCACATGCAAAATGCTATTCATCGTCGCTCTGACAAGGATCTTCCTTTCTGTATTTCCCTCATTTCTCCTAGGAATCAGGTTTGGTTAGCAGGAATCTGCCTAACTTGTATTTCATATTTATCTTGCTCCAAAGCAAGACTCAGATTTGTTTAGAATGGCCAATTGATAGAACAGTTTACCAGTACCTTTGCCAAAGAATAAAGACCCTGGAGCGTTCATGATGGTGGACGCTTTTTGTGATAAGGGGTCT